>NC_138204.1:11441691-11669191 GCF_964194415.1 Vipera berus
AGCCTGGCTGGAGCAGGGATGGAGAAGAGGGGATGTTTCTGCGCAAGTGGCAGGCAAGTGCATGTGTGCGTGCAGCTCCATTTGCACGAGGTGTGGGCACGCACACCCGCTGCTTATGCAAATGGAGCATGCGTGCATGAGCATGTCGCTGCTCACACAAGTGGGGTGCACACACATGCACGCTCACCCACCATTTCCACGGCCCGGTTCCAAACAGCTCAAGGTCCACTAGACAGCTTACATAAAATGACAGTAGATCCAGGCATTTACAACATGATACAAGGAATTAAATTAAATATACTTGGGCTGTGCAAAGCATTTGAATGGGGTAGTTCACCATGTTCAAACCCTTGAATTCTGAGCTGTCGGATGTTTGTAAATCTTCCATTGCTAGACTATGAACATCCAGATGGCCACTAGATGGTAGCAAGAAGAAATAAACGTAAGTCCTCAACTTATGACTGTTCAAAGTTTTGACGGACTTACCTGGAGGCTACTTCTGAACCAGATTCAATGTCCAGACAACTGTCCCCTCAGTTACATGATTGCACTTCAGATCCTCAGCAACCAGGCTGCTTTTATCACCATCTGCAGTGTCTCATGGTCGCATGATCGTGTTTTATGATAATTTTACTTAAAATAGGTATCTACTTCCAGTTTTCAGCAAAACTGTGCCCATAGCAAGCCATTAGTTTACTTAACGACTGCAACATTCACTTAATGACCATGGTGATTTGCTTAATGGCCACTGCAAAAAAGGTAATAAAATTGAGCTGGTCACATGACCAATTCATTTTATGACCGTAGTGGGAAGGCTCAAGGACTACCTGT
Source organism: Vipera berus (assembly GCF_964194415.1). Lineage (NCBI taxonomy): Eukaryota > Metazoa > Chordata > Lepidosauria > Squamata > Viperidae > Vipera > Vipera berus. The sequence goes on from NC_138204.1 coordinate 11,442,523, forward strand.
ACTATACCATAGAACAGGGGTGCCATGCCCCCTCCCCAGCTCCGCAAAGGCAAAAAATGTCATGATACGTCATGATATGTCATGTGACGCGATCGAGCTTGACATCCGTGCCATAGAAGATTCTATTCTGTTCAAGCCATCTTATGATTGCAGCCCACATTTGATAGTCTTAATATGGACATCTCATTCAATTATTAAAGCATTCATATCTTCTCCAAGGTTTGAACAGTTGCACTAAACATGTTGCACACTATTTTGTGCATAACCACTTTGGTTTTTTTTTTTCCTAGCAGGGGTATCCACAGGGTATGTTCACCAAAGTCAAGATGGCAGCTAACATAGTGCAATCAAACCACTTTTTTGGGTTTTATGTGTATCACAAGTGACCTTTGCAAAAGATGTCACAATCTGAAAAAAAAAACCAAAAAACCCAACTATGGGCACTCTTGTACATTGCAATGCATCTTATTCCAATGCTTTGCACAGGCCTAAAACACACGTCTAAACATTCTCTCTACATTTTTTTGCCGGATGTGCTGATGCAAAATATTGTCCAAATATTTCTGAAGAGGGACACAATCATTCAAATATTTTGCTGGTTTGGCAGCCCATTGTATTTGATTCCAGTCTGAGGCCTGCCTGACAGCATTTGACAGGTTAGACGATATTTTAGTAACAGGCAATAACTGGTGATTGCTCCACCACAATATTTAGTAGTTTACTCATGTTTAATGTTTGACAAGATCTCATATTTGGACTTGTGTCTTTTCAACAAGAAGCAGTTTCCACATGTTGCAGAGCCAGCAATTTTAAAAACTAAAGGACTCACCATTTTTTCCCCTGATGCAGCAGTGTTCTGCTATTTAAAAACAAAATGAATAACACAGACTAACTGAATTCACAGAAAAAGAGAATCTCCATCTTCTCTAAACTCATGAGATTATGGCATGCTCTTCAGAAACCAGAGCTATAATTTTCCAAGCCTCAAAAGCTGGAGGCATTCCATAGCAAGAGTTAAACATCTGCCAAACATTTCATTCCTGATTTTCCCCTGCTTTCCAATATATCACCATCATCACCATCACCATCAATTTATTTATTAGGTTTTTATCTCTCCTTTATTGCTTTATAAATAACTCAAGGCAGCAAACGTACATAACACTTCTTCCTATTTTTTCCCACAACAACAACAACCTTGTGAGGTGGGTTGGGCTGAGAGAAAGTGATAGGCCCAAAGTCACTTGGCCTAAGGTGGGACTAGAATTCCCAGTCTCCTGGTGATTGGCCTAAAGGTACCCAGCCAGTTTTCACGCCTAAGGTGGGACTAGATCTCCCAGTCTTCTAATGATTGGCCCAAAGTTACCCTGCCAATTTTCATGCCTAAGCTGGGACTGGAATTCCCAGTCTCCTGGTGATTGGCCTAAAGTTACCCTGCCAATTTTCATGCCTAAGGTGGGACTAGAATTCCCAGTCTCCTGGTGATTGGCCCAAAGTTACCCTGCCAGTTTTCACACCTAAGGTGGGACTAGAATTTCCAGTCCCCTGATGATCGGCCCAAAGTTACCCAGCCAGTTTTCATGCCTAAGGCAGGACTAGACTTCCCAATCTCCTGGGGATTGGCCCAAATTTAGTCAGTCGGCTTTCATGCCAAAGGCGGGACTAGACTTCCCAGTCTCCTGGTAATTGGCCCAAAGTCACTTTCTGGACCAAGCAGATGTTCAATACAGACAATTTTCATTAAATGTACCTGGGAAAAAGACAAATGGCAGCATGGGAATACAGGGGATCATCATGGATACTTCACAAGCAAAATGGGTCACATAGATAATCCAAAGTCTATTCTTTGAAAAATACAGAACAGTTGTTACGTGCATTGGGCCTTATACATTTCAGAAAGTAAAGGCAAACCCTGTCCCTACCCACCATGGATTTCTTTTTTCCTGGGGAAAACAACATGAATCTGAATAAAAGAATAACAAAATAAGAGAGTTGGAAGAGACCTTGGAGGTGTTCTAGTCCAACCCATCTGCTCAAGCAGGATACCCTAAACCTTGTAGAGACCGAGTGCCCAAACTGCAACCCAAAACCCACTTATGCATTGTCAGGTGCCAGGTGGGCGTGGCCCATTGGGTGGGTGTGGCCAATTGGGTGGGCGTGGCCCATTGGGTGGGCGTGGCTGCAGTGGTAACGGCAGACTGGGTGGGACTAAAAAGTTCAATCAATCAATTCCAACTTTGCGAGATCTTTTTTTTTCCCTGTGAGAAGTTGAAATTTATTGATTGAACCGTGTGGGTTTTTTTGCACACGGCGTTGGAGGCCCAACGCAAAAAGGTTTTATAAAACCCAGCTGAAGGCCTAGGACTAGGGCAGTGGCCTGCATGCCCACAGACAGGGCTCTGCGTGCCACCTGTGGAACGCATGCCATAGGTTCGCCACCACGGCCCTAAACCATTTCAGACAAGTGGCTGTCCAGTCTCTTCTAACAAACCTCCAGTGGTGGAGCACCCACAACTTCTCGAGGCAAGTCATTCCACTGATTAATTATCCTAAACTGTCAGAAATTTCTCCTTAGTTCTAGATTGCTTCCCTCCTTGATTAGTTTCCATCCATTGCTTCTTGTTCTGCCTTCAGGTGTTTTGGAGAATAGGTTGACCCCTTCTTCTTTGTGTCAGTCCCTAACACTGCTATATGTCACCTAGTTCTCCTTCTCATTAAATTAGACACATCCCTGTCCATTTGAGAAAATGAACTACAATATGTGTTCTTGATAGCCTGTGTCCGCAAAAGCAATCTTATTTATTAGGGTGCTAAAAGGATTCTCAAACAACATGCATAACCTGATTTCTTCCATCATATACAAAAAAGTCCTCGAGTTATGACCAAAATGGAACCTGACCATTAAAGCCGTAAGTCGTGATGGCAGTAAATTGGGTCACCCATCATCTCTGCTACCAAGGAAGAGGTCTTCAACGTGGATACCACAAACCACAACCGGACTAACAGATCATTTCTGTATCATCTTCCAATACTGTGATTGCATTTGCAGTCATGCTTCATTTATTTTTGGGTTTATTTCTGAGTCTGCACAATACATTGATCCAGAAGCAAATAGAAGGGGCTACAGTTTGCTTTGCAAAATAGGCCAAGAATGGGTCAGGAGAGAATTATTCAAGATTAAAAGGGACCAACATTAGCCTGTTGTGTAAATAATACGTTGACTTGGTTAAGTATGTAAATGTTAGCCCTTTGAGGTTTTCCAGAACAGGAAACCAAGATTATGAATACAAATGCTATTATTATTTTTTAATTAAAAGGCTGTAGTAACAAAATCTTGCAATTCTGAAAGGACCTCTCCCCTTCCAGCCTTCACATTCAAGAGAACTAGGGAGGGTCAAGTCCGTAAAGCTTTCTCAAATTACATTCCTGCTTTGGACTCTGATTTCTCTTATCTGACCATTGTCTTGGTTGAGGCTGTTCTTCAAAGTTATCCTCACAGCCAGCGGTGGGATTCAGATATGTGAACAACCTGTTTTCTGCGTGGATGCCGCTTCCGGAAGTCCATTCTGGGCCTGGGCAACAAAAAATTAGCTACCAGTTCTGCCGAAGTGGTGCGAACCAGCTGAATCCCACCACTGCTCACAGCCCATTAAAATAACATGCAAGACACCAGACTGTATCCATTGACCTTCAGGACATGCCAAAATATTGTGCTGATTGATGGGAGTGGGTTGGGTTTGACCCAAAAGAAATCAGCTCTGTGAGGTTCATCAAAATTCTGCTGCTGTGGCAAAAACGTAGCAATTTTCATCCCAAGCTGAGCTAAACTCCTCACACTTCCTACCTCAGCTGGCAAGAATAATGCTTAGAGCGCTAGAAGAAAATGCAGATTTGCAAACTTAGCAGCTTGGCTCAAACTATGCACAATCCTTAAAAACATTGGCAACACATATCTCATTCAATGAATTGATTTGTCAGATAGTTTTGAGTGACAGTCATGCCAAGTTATATATGCTGCAGCTATTTAAAACTGTGTGTCCTTATTTGCTCTCGTGGAGAGTTAATTATTCAAACGGAGAAGGAAGAGAGTAGAAACTCCAGAGAAAAATGTGAAAGGGTACGGTTTGTTTGTTTATTTAGCATATGGCCTATCATACATGAACTAGCGATATATATTAACATTTCACCTAGATTAGTAAGGCACAATAAAATATATAAATGTTAAAAGATCTGTGTTCAAATACCAATGCCTATGAAGATTCTCGGTCATCCAGGTCATACTCACATCAAAAATGGTTTTTATTTTTGAAAAGGCAACTGGACTGAAATTTTTTGTGGAAGAAGATCTTTCGCTTCCTATCCTGGAAGCTTCATCAGTTGTATTGGATGCTGTGGGAGATGGAAGGACATTTATTGACAGTTTAGGGTTTGTGTGGGGGGGATGGGCAGGGGGGTGGGTAATGGAAAGATTGTGTTTTCTTTGCAGTCAAATGCAGTCAACATTCTCTGAGAGCCTTTGAGGTTACTTGGAATTTGATCTTTGACCTCAGGATCACTTGAATCAAAGGTGTGGAATCTTCTTGGAACACTCAAAGAGACTGAATTGTAAACCGGGGATAGTTGGTGTCTTATTTCTCCCCCCTCTGATGAGGGAAGGGAGTTCAATTCTAACATAGAGGGACTCTTTTTACCTCTCTTTCAAACCAGCTGTCCTCTCTATCCAAAATGTGGACTTTGCTATCTTCAAAAAAGTGAACCCCCCCCCCGATCATGACAGAATATTATCAACTGTCAATAACCTTTCTTCCATCGCCCACACCATCCAATACAACAGGTTAGGAAGTGAAAGGTCTTTTTGCTGAAGAAAGAAAAAAGAAAGAAAGAAAGAAAGAAAGAAAGAAAGAAAGAAAGAAAGAAAGAAAGAAAGAAAGAAAGAAAGAAAGAAAGAAAGAAAGAAAGAAAGAAAGAAAGAAAGAAAGAAAGAAAGAAAGAAAAGAAGAGAAAAGTCTGCTTGCCTTTTCAAAAATAAAAATCACTTTTGATGCATCTGTGCCAGGAGTCTTCAAACTTGGGCCTTTTATGATTTGTGGACTTCAACTCCCAGAATTCCTCAGCCAGCGTGCCTGGCTGAGGAATTCTGGGAGTTGAAGTCCACAAGTCATAAAAGGGCCAAGTTTGAAGACCCCCAAACTAGGCCTTCTAGTTTGCCTCCTCATGGTGCAGCCTGGCTGGCACGACAGGATGAACTAAATGAACTAGCAGCTGCTGGCTGCAAGACTAGAATAGACTATAGCTTTCCTGGATCTCAAAATACAACAAAGGGAGTGGTAATGATAGGGGAATGAAACTCACCCTCACCCACTTCTGGCATGTTCTTATGTTTTCTTCCAAATTTTTATCTGATGGGACTTTCTATGATGGCTTAGAGAAATTCAGATAAAAGCTTGTCAAAACACGTGTGACTCAAGCTACTATTCCCCTAACCTCAGAGCTAGGCCCAACTTCTTTTGCCTTCATCCCTTTGGGTCCATTAATTGCTAAGCCTAGATAAATAAGCCTAACTAAATAATGGTCAGAAAAATATAAATAGGGATTCTAGGAACGCCCTCTGTACATGAGTACTTCAGGTGTGTGGAATTCTAGTAATCCCAAGCTTAGGTGGTGGTAGTTGTTGCTAAGAATTCTGGGAAATGAAGTCCACATCCAGTTGAGGAAGGCAGTTTACAATATTGAATACCCTTTCCTCAAATGCCTGAAAAGAGCTAGGAGATCACCTAGAATGGAATGGATGCTCACAACCACACTAGAGCAACAAAAATGGATTTGCTTAGGTCATGGTACAGCATATTGTGGGACCTTAGCTATTTTCTGTGAACTATTTACTATTATTGTTAGCTTTAGATGGTTGGAGCAGTGTGGTGGCCTAGAGGTGAAGACTCTTGCTTCTCACTTGGAAGGTTGGGAATTCAATCCTAGGCAGCATCAGATATTTCTCTATCAGCACACAAAGGAAAAAAAATCTGTTGTGAACTCCACATAGGCATCAAGAAGGGCATCTGGCCAGTAAATGCTCGGCTATATTCAATCGCCTCAACCCCACCCCGAAGCAAGGGATTATGGATTGTAAGAAGGAAAAAATAATTAGATGTAGATGGTTACCAAATCAGAAAGTCTCAAGAAACTAAGCCTTCATTTTATACCCCAAAGCTTTTCCCTTAAAAATAAATCACTGTTTCTCTATCCTCACGTATTGCCTCCTTTGCAAGTACGGTCTGAGCAGAAAACTGCATATTTTCATGCTTCAAAGGATGGCTGAGTGTTAAAGCTGTCTTCTCTCCAATGCCCAGAATGCTTTCCCTGCAAGCTATACCCACTTTTTAGCAGATATTACAGGTTATCAGAATACCCTGCTGGGACTTTGATTGCATGGGCAACTTTTCACATCTTGACGGTGCCTCCAAAGAGCAACCCGAGGTCAACGTTTCTTTCTGCCAGTCCTACACACCGCCGGAGCCACAGTTATCAGATGATGATCTTTGTCTTAATGACAGCAATTGTCCACTATTTGTTTCACATCAAGGTTTTGCCATTAGAGATTGTCCACGATGAACAGAATTTCTATTGCTCTGTCAATCAAAGTCCAGCTATGCAGGGCTGGACACAATTTCACCAAGCAGATCAGCTGATAGTGGCTCACATCCACTTCAGATCAACCCTGATTGCAGAGTTGCCTTAAACCTGAATTAAAATGCGGACCCAGGCAAGATGAGTTTTGCCTACTTGAACTGGTAAATGTAGCCCAATGTCTTGAGTTTAATAATTCTTCTACTCTTGTGGGCTACCATATCAATATATATATATATACTGTATATAGATAGATAGATAGATAGAACTACCTTTAGTTCTACGCGGGGAAAACCCCGAATAACCAAAGATCCACATACAAACACCCGCGAAAACCTCAGAAAACATATATATATATATATATATATATATATATATATATATATATATATATATATATATATATATATATATATATATATATATATATATATATATATATATATATATATATATATATATATATATATATATATATATATATATATATATGTTTTCGTAGATTCTCGCGGGTGTCTGTATGTGTAGATCTAGAGTTCCGGGTTTCTTCCCGCGTTCCTTTCATCTTCAGAAAGTTGTGGCGACGTTTCGACGAAATCCCATCCGTCATCATCAGGCCGGAGTGTTCCTCCTGCTGCTTCCAGGAGCAATGCGTGGTCTGGCTGTTCCTTTCCTTCCAACTGCCGGTGGGGCTGTGTTCTGACTGGGTGGAGGCGTGGCTGCTTTCTGATTGGGTGGGGGTGTCCTCCGACTGGGTGGAGGCGTGGTTGTCTTCTGATTGAGTGGAGGCGTGGCTGTCTTCTGATTGGGTGGATGCGTGGTTGTCTTCTGATTGGTTGGAGGCGTGGCTGTCTTCTGATTGGGAGGGGTGTGTTCTGAATGGGTGGGGTTTTTTGTTGTGTTGTAATATCCTGAGTGTTGTGATTTGGTGTCCTGAGGAGTGGGCTGTGTAGTGGCCTCCAGAGCTTTGGTTTGGCTCCGAGTTCGAGGACCTGCTATGTATCTCTGGTAACCTGACTCTGGTAACCTGACTTCTTCTTCTCCCAGAAGAAGGAAGCTAAAGCCTGATGATGACGGATGGGATTCCGTCGAAACGTTGCGCCTACACCTTTAGTTCTACGCGGGGAAAAAACCCGAAAAACCAAGGATCCACATACAGGCACCCGCGAAAACCTCAGAAAACATATATATATATATATATATATATATATATATATATATATATATATATATATATATATATATATATATATATATATATATATATATATATATATATATATATATATATATATTTGTGTGTGTGTGTGTGTGTGTGTGTGTGTGTGTGTGTGTTTTCTGAGGTTTTCGCGGGTGTTTGTATGTAGATCTTTGGTTATTCGGGTTTTTCCCCACGTAGAATTGGAGGTATCAGGGCAACATTTTGACGAAATCTCATCCATCATCCTCAGGCTGGTGACTTCAGCTTCGTTCTTCTGAGAGAAGTGTGTGATAGTGGCTGTTTTTTCTTCTTTTATAAACTGCCAGAGGGGGTTCTTCTCCCAGAAGAGCGAAGCTGAAGTCACCAGCCTGAGGATGACGGATGAGATTTTGTCGAAACGTTGCCCTGATACCTCCAATTCTACGTGGGGAAAAACCCGAATGACCAAAGATCTACATATATATATCTTATTTCCTGTTTCAGCTCAACCCAGGGCCATCCATAGGCAGTGGTCACAATAGTGACAGCTCATATTCATAAATATATATATATATATATATATATATATATATATATATATATATATATATATATATATATATATATATATATATATATATATATATATATTTCTGCAGTAAGTTCTTATTTTTTAAAACTCTTTGCATACAGGTAGTCCTTGATGTACAATAGTCTGTTTAGTGACCACTTAAAGTTGCAATGGCACTGGAAAAAGTGACTTATGACCATTTTTAACACTTACAACCATCACTGTCAAGTGACCCAAATTCAGATGCTTGGCAACTGACTCATATTTATGACGGTTGCAGTGTCCTGGGGTCATGTGATCTCCTTCTAAAAAGCAAAGTCAATGGGGAAGCCAGATTCACTTAACAACTGTGTGGCTAACTTAACAACTGCAGTGATTCACTTAACAACCGTGACAAGGTAGGTCACGGTTGTTAAGTAAAAATGGGGCAAAACTCACTTAGCGACTGTCTTGCTTAGTAACAGAAATTTTTGGCTCAGTTTTGGTCGTAGTTGAGGACTACCTGTATACATTTCATCATGGCAGGTTGCTATAAAAATAGTTTTAAAAAAATCTAATTTTGGCAGCAGAGGTTCAGACGGGCGGGTGGCTTCCAGTTCCATGCTTAAAACCCTTCAGAAATGGGGTTGGGGGGAAAAAAAATTCTAACGGACTTCATTGTGTCACTGGAAAGCTTCTTACTAGAAAATAAAGTGGGGTACCCAAATCTTCAAAATTCTTCTTTTTTTCAAGTACAGTATAGAATATAGCAGTGGGGTTTAGTTCAGCAGCGGGAGTTTGGAATTTAGGTTTTTTTTGGGGGGGAAAGGGAGGCTAAACCTAAAGATCACAATTCTTTACTTAGCTTCATGTGACACCTTCAGCCAATTACATTTTAGCCAACTGATCACAACCCAAAAGAGAGTTTGTGTCTCAATATGCAGCATGAACCCCCAAAATTGGATTGAGTGAATCATGGTTGACTTAACTATGAATAAGTCTATCATATCATTGGGCAATCTACCAATGTTCCATCATCAGAAACCAATTTACTTTATCTTTCTTTAGGAGCACCATTTCTATCTATCTATCTATCTATCTATCTATCTATCTATCTATCTATCTATCTATCTATCTCATCATTTCTCATTCTCTCTCTCTTTCTTTTAAATTGTTTTATTCTAGGTTGGATTCCAAATCCTTTAGTGGAGAATTAAAGGCATCTTTGTTGCTATTGTTCTATCACTAAGTTGTGTTTGATTCTTTGTGACCGCCTAGACCAGGGGTGTCAAATTGCCAGCCTGCGGGCTGGATGTGTCATGCTGAAACCATGCCCACCCCTGCTCCGGCAATGGGGAAAAAGTCATGATACATTGCGACACGTCATGTGACGTTGCGAGCTTGACACCCTTGGCCTAGACCAGGGGTAGGCAACCTTGGCTCTTTTATGACTCGTGGACTTCAACTCCCAGAATTCCTGAGCCAGCACTCTGGGAGTTGAAGTCCACGAGTCATCAAAGAGCCAAGGTTGCCTACCCCTGGCCTAGACCATAGCATGCCAGACACACACACCTGTCCTCCACTGTCTTCCAGAGTTTGCCCAAATTCATGTTCATTGCATCGATGACACTATCTCATCCTCCGCCATCCCCTCCTCCTTTTGCCTTCAGCCTTTCCCAACATCAGGGTCTTTTCCAATTAATCCTCGTGTGGAGATATCTTGCTGTACTGCAAATAAAAGTTTGCAAGTCTGTAAAGACCAATGTATGCATTGGACTATGGTGATTGTCTAAAAGCTTTATTTCAATATTTATTTAAAATTAACCCTGTTCCGCGAGTCCCTGTAGTTCTAGAATATTAATGGTTGAAGCTCACGGCTATCAGTTATTATTCATTTGTTGCATGCTTTATGTTTATTTTACAGCAACTAAAAATGAAGCGCAGATTAATTATATGCAAAGCGTCCACATGAATCATTCATGGTGTGCTGTTTTGCATACCTCATTCTTTTGGAAATGTATAATTTTACCCTCTGACAATAGGAATGTTTTACCCAATCTCTCCCCCCCCCCTCTGCATTTCCATTTAAATCACACATTGCTATCAGATTTTGTCTAACAGCTGCTTCTCCTATCACTTCCTCTTATGTTTTGGAAAGACAGGCGTTGCAATATTATCTCCCTACCTCCATTACAGTTGAAGGCTTTTCACACATTACAGAAACACAAATCTAGGTCTACCACCAACTGTATGCTCAACAGGGAGCTGCAAGCCAGCATGATTCCCTGGCGAGCATACTTAGCAGTTTTTAGCTGACCTTGGATTTTTTTTAATATGCTTTTTGTAAGCATTCTGTGCTTTGACTTAATTGCAGCACTATATTTTGGTTGCCTACTAGATGCTTGGAACAGAAATGGAATTAGAACCATGTAAACAGATTTGAAGGCACATCCCTCAAAGAGGTACTGTGGGAGGTGGTTTTGTCATACTTGTTGTCAGTGCTTTTTTTGTAAAAGAAAAAGGTGCCGGAACTCACACATGTCATACAACCCGCCTTGCCTACCCTACAAGGTTCCATCCAAAAAAGGTGCCGGAACTCCGTTCTGAGCGTTCTATGACAAAAAAAGCCCTGCTTGTTGTAGGAAATGGTGCTTTTAAAACATCAAAGTATCTGCTTCTTCATCTCTGCCTCCAGTGGCAGAGATTCAGAAATATTTCTATGCATACAACTTCCTTCCTTCCTTCCTTCCTTCCTTCCTTCCTTCCTTCCTTCCTTCCTTCCTTCCTTCCTTCCTTCCTTCCTTCCTTCCTTCCTTCCTTGTATTCATAGAGTTGTCCAGCCTTGCAACCTTCATGTGAAGTAGGACATGTTGTTAATGGCTGCACATTTTAGGAGTCTGTTTGTTCAGGAATTCCAGGCAGATCCTGGAGGATTGGAGAAATCTCATGTTGAAAAATGGTAGTCCATTGACACATCTACAGTAACAGAGATGGAAAAAAGCTGAAACCTACTGAACTCAAGGGTGTCATCTGGATGCTCATGGGATTAACACAGAATTGTCTCCTAAAAGAAACCCTTCCAGATGTTGGTTTTCAGCTCACATTATCTCCAGTTATCAAGGCCATTGTTTGATCCACTGGAGTAGTTTAAAGAAGTGGTATTGCAAACCAACCCAGCTTCATTGATCTTATCCAGTGTTGTCTACTTGCCTGGCAGCTCTTCAAGAGTCTTGGGGGTATTTCCAATTATTGAAAATGACCTTGAAAAAGAAATTTAGCAAATGTTACTGAAACACCAGTTTAGCCTGAAAAGGATGAGGTTGTTCCAGTCAGCAATATACATAGATACTGTCTTTTCCTTAATCAAACACATCAAATTGGCCATCTCAGCAAGTTTCATCCAGAATCTCTATCAGGCTTTCAAGAGCCTTTAACAATAAAATAGTGTTTCTGCAGTTCTTGCCATGTCTGTTTCCTGACCTGTCCTCCCCATACCCCTGCACTAATAATTACTAGCTTAAAAAAGGCGCCTCCCTCAAATTAAGTTTTATTCCTAATAAATACATAGATCCATCTTTTTTTCTTGCATTTTTTTCTTTTTACTAATCTAGTCTGCATTCCTGAGATTTCTTGGTGGTCCTAAAATACGCACAGTGTTTTATTGTGTGATAAGATAGAAAATATCAGCACAAAACTGAACATCATTCCAAAAAGAGTTTGTAAAAAAAAATGTAAAAAGTAGAATGGCTGATGAGAATCACTTTTCAATCCTTCAGGAAACAAGATGATCTAACGTACACTTCCCAAAGACAGAAGATTTGACCACCAATTACTGACGTGGGTTTTTAATGGCATGGATTTAGCTTACATTACTTATGCAAAGTGATGGCTAATTTATTAGCTGGGAGTGGGCATCTGATCTCATGTACAAATGCAAGCAGGATGGATAATGACAATGGGATAGGATCTTGGGTAGCACTTGGAAGCTGCAGACTAATTTAGAGAGATCTTTATGCAGCTCTCCCCTCTAATATTTTGCATTCCTTCCCCAACATCTGCTGTCCACCTCACCCCACCTCTCCATATGAAGAATCCTTGCAGGAATTGGGTATGTCTAGTCTAGTGGAAAGAAGAGCTAGGGGTGCCATGATAGCAGAGTTCCAACATTTGAGGGGCACAAAGAAGAGGAGGTCGACCTATTTTCCAAAGTACAAAGGGGCAAGACAAGAAACAAAGGATGGAAACTGAACAAAGAGCAAAGCAACCTAGAACTAAGGAGAAATTTGTTGACAGTAAGAACTATTAAACAGTGGAACAGCTCGCCTTCAGAAGTTGTGGGCAACTGGACAAGCATTTGTCCAAAACAGTAGTCTTCTGCTTGAGCAGGCCGTTGGACTAGAACAGGGCTTTTCAACCTTTTCACCCATTGTACGACTTTTAGGATATGGCAACATCCGAGTACCACTAGTCGCCTAGCAAGGTGTCAAAAACTTGATGACCAAAAAAAAAAAGGAAAAAAGTGATGAAGTACAGGAAGTCTTCAACTTACAACAGTTCACTTAGTGACTATTTGAAGTTACAATGGCACTGCAAAAAATGCCCCCCCAAGCCACAGCTGAGCAAGACACCTGCCTGCCCACCCGGCGGTGCTCTTCCTCCTGTCCGAGGTTCTCATTGTTGTGAGCATTTCTGTTGAGGATTGGCAGTGGGGGTGGGGTGGGGGGGTGTTTGGTTTTTATTCCTCCCCCCTCTAATGGGTGGTTGCAGCAGGTTTTGGTCACTGCACATGACCCTGGGACACTGTGACCGTCATAAATATGAATCAGTTGCCAAGCATCAGAATGTAAATCACAAGACCCTGGAGATGCTGCAACATTCCAGCTGATCGGTGCTTCTTCTGGGCTCAGAAGTGCCAGGATCAGCGTCAAGCTCCAGCTGGAGCCTGGCGCTGATCCTGGTGCTTCCGCTGAGCCCTGACAGCCCCGAAGAAGCTCTGAGCCTGGCGCTTCTGCTGAGCCCTGACAGCCCTGCAGCTCCAGCTATCTCTCGCTCAGGCTTGTGCGGTGCTGCCACCGGTTCAGCTCATTCCCCTTCCCCACTACCACTTTTCTAGGATGGTCGCATACCACCTGCCAGGTGCCAATGTACCACAGGTGGTACCCGTACCACTGGTTGAAAGGCCCTGGACTAGAAGACTTTTGAGGTCCTTTCCAGCTCTGTAATTCTGTTATTCTTTTACGCCTAATGTTATCATTGGCTCTTGGTTCTGAACTGCAGATTTGGCCAAATGAATGTAAAATTTCCCTTGTGAGCTCTCCAGGGTCCTGAATCACTTGTTCAAAACATCTAGATTCTAGAACAGACATGTCAAACACAAGGCCCGGGGGCCAGATCCGGCCCACGAAGTGGTTTCATGTAGCCCCCAAAGCCATCCTGGAAACAGTGAGGGAACAGCCCCCGCTGCCTTGGCCCTGGCCCAGAGACCCTCCTTCTGCCAGAGACCCTCAGATCTGTCCCACTCCTGCCCAGGCCCCCATAGGCACCCTTGATGCCAATAATGTAGAGCTGGCCAGGTCCACCCAGTAGGCCATACGCACTCTAGCCACGCCCACCCAGTAGGCCACACCCACCCTGGCCATACCCACCCGGTCCCCTGAGGGCAACCGCAATGCTGATGTGGCCCTCAATGAAATTGAGTTTGACACCCCTGCTCTAGAATAATGTTTCCTAACGTTGGCCATTTCCAGAAGTATGATCTTCAGCTAGTAGAATTTTTTTTAATCAATGGCCATCTTGGCAATGGGATTCTGGGAGTTGAAGTCCACAAAGCCAGAAATGGACAAGATTGGAAAACACTGGTCTAGAAGTCAAAATCCTCTGGTACGTTATTTTCTGGGGCGCTTGGATATGGAGCAGGACAACACCCAGAGAGTATAGTATATCTGCTCATGATACTTCTCCAATGGGCTTGCACTGCAGCACTCCACCAGACAAATGCAGAATCATATTTGGAGAGGGAAAAAAAACCCAACAACCCCCAGCCCCCCCCCCCAGACAATTGCAATATTTTTTCCCTAGTCTTCAAGAACAAGCAGCTGCCTCATTAGAGCAGCTTTAGGCCAAAAGGTAAAGAAAGCAGAAGGAGGAGGAAAAAGGATCAGCCAGTAACTGGAAAGCTTTCAAGAAGGTTTTGAGTCAGGGAAAAGGGAGCTTGTAAAACCCCTCTTGAGTTACAGTAAACTGCTCGCTTTCATTCTACCGACACTCCAGGGATGGAAAGCTAAAACACATCTGCTTGCAAACCAACAGGAAGCCGTCCCACCAGAACCGCAAAAAACCAACAAAATTGCTACATGAGGGAGAGTTTGGCTTTCTGGGTGATCAACATGGAAGCATGCAAGCAGGGAGAACAAAAAATAATATCTGCTAATGTACTTCTTTTTCTCATCTATTTAACTATGCTGCTGACTTTACGAATAGCAGATTCTTTTTAAGGAACCATCCCTTACCACCTCAGCTTCTTCCTCATTTGTTTCCACCTCTTCTTCTTCCCCCCCCCCATCTCACCATCAAAGTGTAGACTGCAAGCTCCTTTGAGGAGCAACCTGTAATTTTTTGTCATTATCCCTCCTGGCTGTGCCACACATATTGAGGGTGTTGCGTATCTAATAATACACAGCAACTAAAAACAAGATAGAGAACAGACTTTAATAATACCTCAAGCCACAAAATGAACAGATCATGGATGCTTTAGAGGAAACAACAGGGGGGGAAAGGTGGTGTTTTGGGTGGCAAACCCCGGGCTTCTCTGCAACATAAACTAGCTAAGATTCTGTGGGAAGATGGTAAAGAGGTGAAGTCAGATTCTTAGTTTTGGACAGTGTTGCTATCCATTCTATGCCACTGAAAGACGTCTCTTTATCTTTATCTCTGTCCCTTTCTCATCTCAGTCCTCTGATAGTGAATTGTCGATGAATCCCCATCTTCCTCAGAGTGCTTGGGAGCATGTTCAGTGTGTGTTTGTGTGTGTACATATGCAATGCAAAAATCCTTGCAAGATAAAATACAATATGATAAAACTAAATACTGTGAAACTTTCTGGGAATATGTGTGAGTCAGTCTCTCTCTCTCTCTGTGTGTGTGTCTGTTTGTGTGTGTGTGGGAGACAGAGGGCAGGAGGGGAGAGAGAGAGAGAGAAAGGGAGGCTTACATTAACATAATATAATTCAGCACAGGCGGCCATCTGTTTTAATTGAGCAAGCTTATTCATATAAAGCTCTGCACTGCTAATCTTGTTTAGATTAATGTTAATGTTCTATTAAAAGGCAGTTTATCATCTCACAATGCAGAGTTAAAAGAAGCACACCCAGTTTCTGCCATTAAGGCAGAGGAAAGAAAATGGATAGCTCATTATGTAGCTATTGATCTCCTTACAATACAACTATTAAGGCTGGGAAGTTTTGCTGGAAATAAACTTATGATCTTCCACCTTAAGGTTGATTGCCCATAAAAGCAGATGCAAAGTTTTGCCTTTGCAAGTTAAAGAATTGAAGTCCGGCTGCTTAGCAAAATGTTCTCAGACATATACCAAATTGTGAGTTGTACTACAAGTAGGATCTAGTGACTGGTGAATCCTTTCACACCCTCAAGTGGAAGGCAAGAGACTAGGGTTTCCCCTGCTCACTATCATAGCTTAGATGGGGAACACAATGGACCTCCCCACACACACTTTATTTTATAACCTAATGAGAACTCTAAAGTTTGACTGTTTCCTGGAAACAAGTTTATTCACTAAGAACAATCCCAAATGTGTCATAAAGCAGTTCAGTCTACAAGCCACAAAGAATATCATGACATTTGAATCAACATAACAAAGATTGGCAAAACCTGCCATTACAACAAATATTATTTTCTGCAATTGTTTTCAATTTGGATGCATTATTTTTGAGCAGTCTCTAGTACAGACCATCTGCAGTTCCCAAAATTCTCAGTGACCCTAGCTAAAATTACATGGAGGATGTCAAGCTGGATACGTTGGGCTGTTAGCCTAGTTTCACATCTTACATTAAGACAGGGGCTGATTGGCTTGGTTTGGCTTAATGAGATGTGTCTTTCTTGCCTCTCATTTTTGCACCTTTGATTGAAGTGTTGGGGCTGCCCTTGAAGACTACCCTGAAACAAAGTTCAGATGGTCCTTGGCACTCTCTGAGCTTGCTTGTTTTCTTGCAGATATTTTATCATTCTAACTAGATAACACTGTAGCCAAGAAATTAAAAGACGCTTGTTCCTCGGGAGGAAAGCCATGGCAAATCTAGACAGCACACTAAAAAGCAGAGACATCACCCTGTCAACAAAAGTGTGCACAGTCAAGGCTATGGTCTTCCCATTTGCAATATACGGCTGTGAAAGTTGGACCATAAAAAAGGCTGAGCGCCAATGAATTGAGGCCTTTGAACTATGGTGCTGGAGAAGACTCCTGCGAGTCCCTTGGACTGCAAGGCGATCAAACCGGTCAGTCCTAGAGGAGATCAACCCTGACTGCTCTTTAGAAGGCCAGATCCTGAAGTGGAAACTCAAATCCTTTGGCCACCTAATGAGAAGGAAGGACTCACTGGACAAGAGCCTAATGCTGGGAAAGATTGAGGGCAAGAGAAGAAGGGGATGACAGAGAATGAGGTGGCTGGATGGAGTCACTGAAGCAGTAGGCGTGAGCTTAAATAATAATAATAATAATAATTTAATGGACTCCAGAAGATGGTAGAGGACAGGAAGGCCTGGAGGAACATTGTCCATAGGGTCGTGATGGGTCGGACACAACTTTGCAGCTAACAACAACAACAACAACTAGATAACATCATCAGTACTAGCACTGAAGATGTTACCTAGTTGGGGTAATGAAATGTCCGCAAGAAAACAAGAAAACTCAGGGAGCACCTTCATTTCAACCCTGAGATGCAAATATTCTCCTTCATTGATAAACTTCAGATGAACAGAATGCAGCTGTCCATCTGATCATAGGCCAGATCCATGTTTGTCATATTACATTGGTATTACAAGAATATCACTGGCTATCAGTATATTTCCAATGCAATTCAGGGTACTAGTGATCACCTGCACAGTCCTTTGTGGCTTGGGACCTGGGTATCTTTGAACAGAGTCTGCTCAACCAGTGCATATCAGCAGACTGCTATTAAGAGTCCTCTCCACTTGAGATACCCATCAGCAGATGCACAAAAATGAGCATTATCTCTTAGAGCTCCTTTCCAATGGGATAGTTTGCCCCCAGTGGCTTTCTAGAAGCCTGTCACTCAGATGACATACCATTCTATTCTTCAAAGGCCTATAGGATAGGCAAGGGGTAGGCAACCTTGGCTCTTTTATGACTGGCTCAGGAATTCTGGGAGTTGAAGTCCATGAGTCATAAAAGAGCCAAGGTTGCCTACCCCTGGGATAAGCCTTCAATCTGTTATGCTGGACTCAACAAATCCAATAAATCCCACTGTGGGAATTAATCACTTTGGTTCATAAACCATGAATTTGTCAGAGATGACCAGGCTGAGCCCAAGGGAGAGGTCAAGCGTGTCATAAATTTGGAATCTCTTTGCATCCACAAAAGATCTAAGTCCAGCTCTCCCTAAATTCTGTTGACTCTTATCTACCACCAAGTTGCCTTGATTGTTAGTAATTCAGTTTCTAGTTTAAAGATAGCATGGAATAAACCTGTACTCATTTGAATGACCCTGGTTCCTGATTTCTTGTGCCTGACATAATTATGGCTTAGAATAATAAGTGAACCCAGATAATTGTGATTTAATCAATTAATCCTGGTTAAAGAAGTTGCAGCTTAATATAAAGGATTATATCCTTCTTCAATCCAAGAACACTCCATACAAATAAGCCGGCAAGCTGCAGAAGGCCTTGGATAATGTCTCCAAAAAGGCAGGATGAATTTAGCCTTCTATTTTTCTACCAGTTGATCACTTGGAATCAATCTTCCCAGGGCTATGCATTCTTCTGCATCCTAGAAGATCCTCCATGGATGGGTGACACTTTCTATCTATGTTTCTAATGAAGAAAGCAGGAGGGGGAATATTAGCAAATAAAAGGATTAGATAACAGCCTTTAGACAAACAGAAGTAGGATGTTGAAAGGTTAGCTAAAATTGAATTCCCCTTTCCAAAAATACATGTGCATGCACCCGTTTGTGTACACACACACACACACAAATCTCTTGCAGTGGAAAGGCTGTTTCACTCTCCTCTAGATTCTCTTCCAATTTGGAACCTAAATGGCATAATTTAGAATTAATTGTGCCTGCATGAACAACAACAACAAAAGAAAAGAAAGTGGTACTAAATCGAGCAATTGCCAAGTTCATGCATTGATTATTTTGCTATAAAAATGCCGAGATAAAATAATTAGCATTCCAGTTGTCTTTATCTAAGGATTTTGTAACAGCTTGCAAGCATTTATTAAACACCACCCTGCATCTGTTTTTGAACGCAGCAACTCAGAGGGGAAGAAGGCATAAATGACCACTGTAGATAACTACATGATTAAAAATCCTCAATTCACCGCTGCAGCTAAAAATGCTGATGTGATTCTTGGACAACTATTGGAGTGGATATAACTGAACAGAGAAATAAAGAGGAAAGAATTAGCTCCAGTTTAATATGCCATGCATTATGAAGTCTGAGGGAAGGGAGGGAAATCTTAAGAAAATATCAGAGTTCAAATTCAAGGTGTTCTCAATGTGTAAAGTTTCAAGTCGGAGCCAGTAGTTGAGATCATAGAGTAGCTAGGAGACAGTCTAGGAAACCAAGATGAGTATCTATGATCATGCACGCATGATAAAAGGCCTGGGGAATTCTAAACTGATAGTACACATCTAAGTGGGGTTCAAATGGTTATAACTGCCATGCCTAGATTGGAGGATACAAAAAAGTAAAATAAAAAAAAATCAGCTACCAGCTATGGCTCAGATAGCATAATTTGGAATGCACAAATTCAGGAGAGTTATTTATTACATGTAACATTTATAGTCAAGAAGGACCAAAACAGATTGTCTTGCATTTTCAAAGTTAGGACCAAGTCAAGTACTTGGACAGGTTTTAAAAATATCAGCACTCTGAGTTTTCAGGAATGCTCTTTATTGTTACAGGGCATATTAAGAGAACATCAAGAGCCTGCTAAATTTTCTCTCTATTACACCTTATATCAAACAAAATCAAGGCAGGGTTATTTTAACTTTCTTTTTCATGTTCTTTTCCTTCACTCAACCGTTCTGAACCTCCTCTTCTATTAATGGTTCCTTCATTCATGCATCCCAAATTAAATCCCCCATTCCTAGGTTTAAATTCCATCACAAGAGCTTCCTGAAAGGAATGTTCAGTTCCCAAGACAAAATGGCCACGAACCCCTCCCCCTGCCACAAAGAGATCTCAAGGGACTCTGAAGGGACTTCAGGGACTCTGAAGTGGTGTCCATTATTGATTGATTGATTTGTATCCTGCCTTTATTATTTTTATGAGTAAATCGAGGCAAACAGATCCAACACACTTTCCTTCTCCTATTTTCCCCACAACAACAATCCTGGGAGATGAATTGGACTGGAAAAAAAAGTGACTGACCCAAAGTCACCCAGCTGGCTTTCATGGCTAAGTTGAGACTAGAATTCACAGTCTCCTGGTGATTGGTCCAAAGTCACCCACCTGGCTTTCATAAATTCACAGTCTCCTGGTGATTGGTCCAAAGTCATCCACCTGGCTTTATGGCTAAGGCAGGACTAGAATTCACAGTCTCCTGGTGATTGGTCCAAAGTTACCTAGCTGGCTTTCATGGCTAAGGCGGGACTAGAATTCACAGTGTCATGGTGATTGGTCCAAAGTTACCTAGCTGGCTTTCATGGCTAAGGCGGGACTAGAATTCACAGTGTCCTGGTGATTGGACCAAAGTCACCCAGTGGGGCTTTTATGGCTAATGCTCATGGGCTCCCGGTTTCTAGACTGACACCATAACCACTAGCCCAGGGGTAGGCAACCTCAGCTCTTTTATGACTTGTGGACTTTAACTCCCAGAATTCCTGAGTCAGCATGGTTGACTCAGGAATTCTGGGAGTTGAAGTCCACGAGTCATAAAAGAGCCAAGGCTGCCTACCTCTGCACTAGCCCAAACTGTCTCTCTATGTTCTTTATTGTCTGCAAGATCTCCTCAAGTGACTGTGAAGCTTGGGAAGGAGGGAAGGACTAATAACCATTTTTCCATTTAACTAGCGCCTATGCTCTTTAGGGCTTTCCTATCCTTCCTAAGGCCCCAGGAGGGACTCAGTCCTGCGTTACAATCTATATTCATGTGCACGTTTTGTCTGTGATTTAAATTATAATGAAAGATATTATGTGAGCTTTGGGGAAGCAGCGTTCTGAAATTAACCATGGCCCCTCCAGTCTGCCGACATATTCCCAATGTGAACTTTAGCGCTGAATGAGCCATCCACCTGTGGAGTAACCTTTTGTAGAGAGCATACCAATTTTCTGATTATCCAGATGCTTCCAGGGTCCCCACGGCCAATCAGATTAATGAGTTTTCCATGTAATTATTTAGAGGAAAATGCAAGGGGAAGCTAGTACTGAGGTTACAGAGAATCAGGTCTTGCTGATTCTCTTCCTTTTGCCCCCCAGGTCAACTAAATTGACACAGTGATAAGGTGTTTGACAGAATTGACCGACTTGGGCTTAGACCACAGGTCTGCAACCCGCGGCTCCGGAGCCACATGCGGCTCCCAGTCCTCTGCCATGTGGAGTCCAAAAAAAAAAAGTGGGACTAAAAAAGTTCAACCAATCAATTCAAATATGCAGGGTAGGTGCATATCTCGCCTTGGCTCCACTCTTCAGTCAAACCCTGTTCTGCACATGCGCGTATGTACGCGCATGCACACACATTTTTTGCGGCTCCCAGTTTTTCCTTTTGTGAGGGAACCGGTTCCAAGTGGCTCTTTCACTGTTTCAGGTTGCTGACCCCTGGCTTAGACGGTGCTTAGTAGACCTAAGCTAGGATGACTCCTGGTGCCTACACAGGCAGATCTGTGAAGCTATCTTGGTAAACATTTTTGAAGTAATTTGCCAGTACTTCTTCAACATTTAGTCCATGACCAAGAGGGTCCAAAGTGGTTGGTTTTCCCAGCTTGGCTTTTGAGACTAAAGGAGTAGAACTCAAATTTATTTATTTATTTGTATCCTGCCTTTAACATTTTTATGAATAACTCAAGGGGGCAAACATATCCAGTACACTTTCCTCCTATTTTCCCCGCAGCAACAACCCTGTGTGAGGTGAGTTGGGCTGAGAAAGAGGAGCTGACCCAAGGTCAACCAGTTGGTTTTTATCTCTCCATTCCTAGTCTGGACAGATTTTGGCTCTTCACATTTTGCTGATATTAAAGTACTGAACAATTGATTTCAACTGAGGTAAAAAAAAAACCTGATTCAAACTCTGACATACCATTTAGTGGGCCTTTCAGATATTTAGCCTTGGGTGAATCATTCTCGATCATGTAACAGGTAATCCCCAGCTTACAGTATGACCACAATTGAGCCCAAAATTTATTTTGGTAAGTGAGACAGTTGTTAAGTGAGTTTCTCCCTATTTTATGACCTTCCTTGCCACAAGTAAATCACTCCAGTTGTTAAGTTAGTAACATGGTTGCAAAGCGAATCTGACTTCTCATTGACTTTGCTTGTCAAAAGGTTGCAAAAGGGCATCACATGACCCTGGGACATGGCAACCGTCATAAATGTGAACCAGTTATCAAGCATAGGCATTTTGATCATGTGACTGAAATGGTTGTAAGTGTGAAAAATGGTCACATCACGTTTTTCAGTGCTGTTGTAACTTTGAATGGTCACTAAACAAATAGTTGTAAGTCATGGAATACTTGTATCTCTATCATTGATGCTAGTCTGGGATCTGGTAGAAGCCAAGACTTCAGTTTGAAAGCATGGCAGAAAGAGAGAAAGAAATGGCATGGGCTATAGAAAAAAAATGAGTAAACATATAGTTGATTTCTAAGTTAACCACACACACCTTTCCCAGGGGGATAACCCTAGATATATTAGGAGAACACTTATAATTCTGAATGTGAAATTATGGGAGAGTCTGGAGGCCTGTGGAAAGGTCTGAAACCATTTATAGCATGATATATTTTTTTGAAAAGACAAGAATTATATGATGGTGATGATGATGATGTTATTCATTCAGGCATGACTGATTCTTGGCGATTCTATGAGCCAGGTTTCTCCACAACTTCCAATTTTGCACTACTTCTTTGATTTGTTCCATGCTCTGGCTGGTGTCAGCTTTGATGGTGTGCAGCATCAGTTCTTTGACGGCCCGGCTTCCTTTTACTGCTAACTCTTCCAAGCATAATTGCTTTCTCCAGTGAATTCCCGTGCCTGACACATTTGAGACCCTTTCCATAGCATTTTCTTGGCAAGTTTTTTTGCACAGCAAGCCCCCAACCCTGTAACTCATTTTTCAACAGCTTTCCAGGGACAGCAACTACTGTGGTCCTTGTTAACCTGAGTCATGACCGATCCAGTATGGGATTCTTTTGTTGTTGCTGTCTCATCATGGTTAATGAGTTTGTAGATACTCTTAGTCTGGCTACGTATGCACAGCAGTTGTGTATGCCATCTTGAACAACCCACACAATATCATTTTGCTTTCGTTGTGGCTCCTAATGTAGACCATACCCATTCTGTTCCTCCTTCCTTACCCACATCTGCCCTTCAGAGACAGATGGAGAATTTGCAACTTGAACTAAAATGAACTTTGAATCCAATTTAACTAAACACTGTTATCTTCTGTGGGATAAAACACACATTCACCCATTGTTTGAAAGTTTGGAATTCACTGTTGGTGGCAAACTTTTCAGCAGAATACACAGATGGTCCTGCCTGATCCTGTTAATGGAAAACAAAAATCACCCTTCTCTCACACAGCTACAAAAACCGACGTGTTCATCTGTTTTTCAACGTTCCAGGGAAAAAAAATCAACTGAGGTGTAAGGTGCGATACAAATGAGAATAATTAGCTTATGCCATCTGTGGACATTACAAAAATGAGTGGGGGAGAAAAAAGGGGGGGAAGGGAGTATTTTTATTCTCAGGTTTTCTAATGCTAAGCATTCTATCTTCAGCAAAGTACACAGTTAATAACTTTTCAATTTATAGCGACCTTCTGCTCTGATTTACTTAAGGAACTAGGATACTTGCTGCGCCCTGCACCTTTTCCACCTTATAATTAGCAAGTAATAAAAAATGCCATTAAAAAGTAATAAGTCTGCAGCTCTCTGACAAATCCACTGATTAATTCTGCAGTTTGCAAAGCACTTCCCAGGGTACTTGGCTGATCTGCCAGTTTTTAACCCAATTTTCCACTGGAAGTCTGGAAATGCAGTGATAACTGGGAAACCTAACCTGGACCAAAGGAACACCCAGCTAAGACTTTTGAAAGCTCTTGTCTTCTTAAGTTCCTTAAGTGCTTTTTAGTTATTTAAGACATTTCTGTATTGCACAATTTAGCACTGTCATGCCGGAGTGTGTTTTACAGTACAATATTCAATACAGGTGGCCCTTCTTATGTTACCTGATAGCCATACTTCAATATATATACATCAAGGTTTATATATACCAATGGTTTTGGCGTTCTTTTTTTGCAGATGATGCTTTGCCCATGTGTAAAGTAACTTTCAAGGGTCAGGCCATTGATGCAATAGATTTGATCCTCTTTCTCCTCACTTAATCATAGCAATAGCACTTAGACTTATACACCGCTTCATAGTACTTTATATAGCCTTCTCTGAGTAGGTTACAGAGTCAGCATATTGTCCCCAACAATCTGGGTCCTCATTTTACCAACCTCGGAAGGATGGAAGGCTGAGTCAACCTTGAACCGGTCAGGATCGAACTGATGGCTGTGGGCAGAATTAGCCTGCAATGCTGTCTTCTAACCACTGCACCACCACAGCTCATAGTGAATCTCATAGATTCCATGGGACTATCTCACGACAGATGCTTCTTTTCTAGAATGATTGATATGATGGAGGAAGCTCTTGCACCCACACCACATGCTCATGTTGGCTTCCCCATGAGGTTCTTTCACCAACTTAGAGGAAGGGCACCTGAGAAGCTACATTGCCATTCTCACCCAACCAATCCATTGATTTACCCACTACCAAGTCCTGGATGAATCTGACCTGGTTATAGAAGAACCCACTATTGAGTGCTGTTGTCTTGTCTAAACCCTGTGATTCAGAGACCAAAGAAGTAGTACTTCCTACCAAGAATAACAATTGAGGGATTTGCGGGGGTGGGGGAGAGCATCTAACCTCCCACTGGTTTGTTTGCCCTTTGAATCCATTCGGATCATGAATATGTTAGTCTCAGAAAAAATTATTCCTTCGTTTTGGGTGGAAACAGAGGAAAACTGCAGGATAAAGATGGCAATGCTTGAGTAGTTGAGGGCACAACTTCACCTTCTGACCCTACAGAGAGGGACAGAAGATCAGGACCACTGCAGATTCTATGGGCTTTTTATGATTTGAAGAACACCAATGAGAGCAAGATACTTCTGTCTCCATATGTACCTTTCCTAGTCCCGATAGTATGCTAAATTTTCCCATTTCTGACATCTAGGCTAGCTTCAAGTTTACAAGAGTTCTTAAGATTTATATCCCAGCTTTTTTTTTCAGAGCTGCAGAAGGATTACAAGGCAATCTCTCTTCATTTTGAGCTGTTTTGAGCTGTGGTGGTTAGAATGCAGTATTGCAGGCAAACTCTGCCCACTGCTACTAGTTTGATCCTGACTGGCTCAAGGTTGACTCAGCCTTCCGTCCTTTCAGGGTCAGTAAAATGGGGACCCAGATTGTTGGGGGCAATACGTTGACTCTGTAACCACTTAGAGAGGGCTGTAAAGCACTGTGAAGTGATATATAAGTCTAAGTGCTATTGCTTTTTTTCATCTACAGGTATCCACTTTTTCTTTAGAAACACAATGTAAAAAAGATGTCGAGACTCTAGAAAGAGTACAGAGAGGAGCAACAAAGATGATCAGGGGACTGGAGGCTAAAACATATAAGGAACGGTTGCTGGAATTGGGTATGCCTAGTATAATGAAGAGAAGGACGAGGGGTGACATGATAGCAGTGTTCCAATATCTCAGGGGCTGCCCCAAAGAAGAGGCAGTCAAGCTATTCTCCAAAGCACCTGAAGGCAGGACACGAAGCAACGAATGGAAATTAATCAAGGAGAGAAGCAACCTAGAACTAAGAAGAAATTTCCTGACCATTAGAACAATTAAACAGTGGAACAACCTGCCTCCAGAAGTTATGAATGCTCCAACACTGGAAGTTTTTAAGAAGAGACTGGATGACCATTTGTCTGAAATGGTATAGGGTTTCCTGCCTGAGCAGGGGGTTGGACTAGAAGACCTCCAAGGTCCCTTCCAACTCTGTTATTCTATTTTATTCAAACTCCAAAACAGCAGATCATGGGCTGGGAGAAAATTACTGGCCTGAAGAATATCTTTAGGGGATATCAAGAAAATGAAGGTGAAGCAGGTTGAAATGAGGGGCCCTTGGTGCTCTCTGAGCTTGGTTGTTTTGTTGCAGACATTTCATTACCAAAACTAGGTAACATCATCAGTGCTCTGATGATGTTACCTAGTTTGATTAATGAAATGTCTGCCAGAAAACAACCAAGCTCAGAGAGCACCAAGAAGCCCTTTTTCTTCCACATGCATTCAGAAATATCAAATCTGACTATCACACTTTTGAGGATAAACATAAGTGCTCATTTGATAAAATTATACTCTCAAAGAAATGAAAAAAACTATATTTATTTTAATTGGATTGTTTTGTTTCCTATTTGCCTATTTAAACACATCAACAATGACTGTTGCCTTAGACAACGGCTTAAAATAAGGGGGGGGGGGAAACAAGAAAACTGCATTTCTTTGATTTTGTTTGATTTAAATGTAAATTACCAGTTCTCTCTACAACTGGAATATAGATAGATAGATAGATAGATAGATAGATAGATAGATAGATAGATAGATAGATAGATAGATAGATAGATAGATATAGATATAGATATAGATATAGATATAGATATAGATATAGATATAGATATAGATATAGATATAGATATAGATATAGATATAGATATAGATATAGATATAGATATAGATATAGATATAGATATAGATAGATATATAGATAGATAAGATATAGATAGATAGAAAGATAGACAGATATACCGGTAGATAGATAGATAGATAGATAGATAGATAGATAGATAGATAGATAGGTAGGTAGGTAGGTAGGTAGGTAGGTAGGTAGGTAGATAGATAGATGATAGATAGATAGATAGATAGATAGATAGATAGATAGATAGATAGATAGATAGATATAGGTATAGGTATAGATATAGATATATAGATATAGATATAGATATATAGATATAGATATGATGGGAGATAGTTGACAATGTATGGGAATCCACAAAAGACTTGTTAAATGTTATAGTTCCTGTTTGATTTATGGTGCCAGAGACAGATGTTGGAGAAGAATAATAAATTATAAATCCCAATCAAGTGGAACTAAAGATTAATTGCAAGTGGGCTGTGTGTGTGTGGGGGGGTGTTGGAGAAATGGTAAGTGTGTATAAAGATACAGAAACTCTTTACAAATGTTCATTTCCTATAATTAGATTTGTTGAATGCAACCCAGTCAGAAGACTCCAAATAACAAAAAAAACCCTGCTTTTTGTGCGGACCAAGATGCACATGCAGATATATGAAATGTGTATAATTTTAGAGAGTTGTTTGGCCTACACATACTTAGAGTAATTCCTACAGTGTTAAATCAAGGCAGTAAAAGCCTTCTGTGTAAAGCAGATTAATTGGCCATAAAATTGGAAGGCCAACAATGTCATGTCATACACAAATAAGGAAGTTTATCTATATACCTTAATGAGAGTAAGCACCCAATCCCATTAATAACTTGATTTTCTAGTAATTTTAATCTCATGGGGGTGGGGAGGAATAAACATTACAGCTATTGTACATGCCTGCTTTATTTATTCTGCATTTACCCCTGTGCCAAAATTATTATGATTATGATAGGTCACATAGTCTGCCACATGTTCACACTGGATTTGGCATTTTTGTCCACTTCTTGAGTCATTCCCAAGGACCTGGGGTAGGCAGATATTGATGTTTACAATGCTAAAAATATCATTGCAGGATGTAGCTGTTCCAAATAAAGCCGCCTGTTGGAACTGACTGATAATGAATTTGTCAAAACTGATGGTGTTCAACTGTTGCTCCAGATGTTTTGAGATTGGACCTAATGCACTGACCTGTGTTTTCCCCAAAATAAGATCAGGTCTTATATTAACTTTTGTTCCAAAAGACATATTAGGCCTTATTTTCCAGTTAGGGCTTATATTCAGGGAAATATGGTACTGAATGCATCTGTCTGGCTGATGGTCTTAACTGGGGCTTATTTTTGGGGTGGGGCTTATATTACGAGCATCCTGAGAAATCATGTTAGGGCTTATTTTCCAGTTGGGTCTTATTTTCGGGGAAACACGATATTATACTGGTACTATATTTGGGTTTTTTTTGCCACAGACATTCTGCTTCTATTTGCGGGTCCTTGTATTTTGTGATTTTCTCCAGTTCTTTCTCTTCTCTTCTGCTGACCTTAGTTAGCACCATGTCCACTGTTCAGACTTGTTTGTCTTTATTATCAACAATTGTTAAGTCTGAGGTGTTATGTCACAGATGCTAGTTTGTTTGAATTCTAAAGTCCCAGAGCAGTTTAGCTTCCTCATTGTCTATTACTTTGGTTATCTTATGATTCCACCGGTTCTTGCTTGCAGGCAAATGATATTTATTAAGGAATTCCAGTGCATAATTGTTGCTACTTTGTCATGATGTTGTTTGAGGTCAGTCTATGAGATCTTCTTGCAGCAACGAATTAGACGGTCCACTGTTTCTTCAGGTTCTTTGCAGAGCGTAATTTGCTGTCTGTTGCTGTCTTTGTACAGTACAAATGAGCTGGTACTTATATTTAATATTACAGTATTGGAATCTTTTAATACTTGTGCTAGTTGTTGTTTTTTGGGGGGGATCAAGCTTCAATGCAGGCAACTCATTCTGTTGTTTTTGTGCTGTTCTAGATCCTCAGTTATTCTTTGTTTCATTTCTTCTTTATTAGTTAGAGGGCTTTGTTTCTTCTTTCTGAGGAGGCGGCAAAGGAGAAGGTACCTGGATGTCTATGGAGATAGTCAGTCATTCAGATCATGGTTGTCCCACAGATGCTGTTCAAAAGGCAACTGGACTTTCTTGGTCCAAGAAAGTCCAGTTGCCTTTTGAACAGCACTTTTGGGAGTAGGCACCTGGTTTGGGAATGAAAAGGATTCAAGAGCTTTGTTGGCCTCTTCTGCTACCAACTCCTCCTGTTTTGCTTATTACTGTTGTTATTATTGTTGTTGTTAGTTGTGAAGTCGTGTCTGACCCATCGCGACCCTATGGACAACGTTCCTCCAGGCCTTCCTGTCCTCTACCATCTTCTGGAGTCCATTTAGGCTCACGCCTACTGCTTCAGTGACTCCATCCAGCCACCTCATTCTCTGTCGTCCCCTTCTTCTAGTGCCCTCAATCTTTCCCAGCATTAGGCTCTTCTCCAGTGAGTCCTTCCTTCTCATTAGGTGGCCAAAGTATTTGAGTTTTAGCTCCAGGATCTGGCCTTCTAAAGAGCAGTCAGGGTTGATCTCCTCTAGGACTGACCGGTTTGATCGCCTTGCAGTCCAAGGGACTCGCAGGAGTCTTCTCCAGCACCATAGTTCAAAGGCTTCAATTCTTTGGCGCTTAGCCTTTCTTATGGTCCAACTTTCACTGCCATACATTGCAACTGGGAAGACCATAGCCTTGACTATACACACTTTTGTTGACAGGGTGATATCTCTGCTTTTTAATGTGCTGTCTAGATTTGCCATGGCTTTCCTCCCGAGGAGCAAGCGTCTTTTAATTTCTTGGCTACAGTCCCCATCTGCAGTGATCTTGGAGCCCAGGAAAATAAAATCTGTCACTACCTCCATTTCTTCCCCGTTGTTATTATTAGATGCTTATATATAGTGCATTTTTTCCCTCTCTATTCTACACTTTTCTCTCTTCCCCTTTTATTCCCCTATTATGCCTTCATTTTCATTTTTCTTTATATTTTAGAATATAATGTAATGTAATGTAATAGATTAATAATATAATAATATAATATAATATAATATAATATAATATAATATAATATAATATAATATAATATAATATAATATAATATAATATAATATAATATAATATAATATAATATAATATAATATAATATAATAGAATATAATATAATATAATATAATATAATATAATATAATAATAGAATATAATATAATATAATATAATATAATATAATATAATATAATATAATAGAATATAATATAATAGAATAGAATAGAATAGAATATAATATAATATAATAATAATATTAGAATAGAATAGAATAGAATAGAATAGAATAGAATAGAATAGAATAGAATAGAATAGAATAGAATAGAACAGAATAGACCTTGAAGGTCTTCTAGTCCAGCCCTCTATCAAGCAGGAGAACCTATACCATCTCAGACAGGTGATTGTCCAGTCTCTTTTTAAAAACTTCCAGTGATGGAGAACCCACAATTTTTGGAGGTAAGCTGTTCCACTGGTTGATTGTCTTCACTGTCAGGAAGTTATAGTCTTAAGATCAATTTAGGATAGGCCAGCATTTTCATATATCAGTCCATTCAAGCAAATGTTAAACAGCCCATACCCTAATATTAAATCTGAGTTACATGAAATTAGAAATGGGTTGCAATTTTTTTTTTGAGTTGTTGGGAAAGAATGTATGTCCAAGTGGTAATTCAAAGCCTTTTGTGGGATTTATAGGCAGTTAAAAGGTAGCTTTTAGGTTGTCCATTCTTGATCTCAATTAGACTTTTGATTTCCCAACACAGGGGCTGAGTAACTTGCAATAAACCAGTCAAACGTATCTTGCAAGCTATGGATTGGTGCTTGTTAAGTGTCCTTTATTAAGATCAGCTATGTCACGTCTCAATTTTTCCTGTGTAGTTGCCTTCCCTTTTGACACTAATGTGCATTTCTTTTAAAAAGACAGCTGCACAATGCATGTCTAAATGAATTTTTAAACACATTTACACTGCCAAGAATTGTTTTCCAATATTCAGTGTAATAGAAACTCTGCTGGGTAGCTAAGTTCTTATTCCAGATTTAGTCCACAAGAGGTAATGAGAGGTAATCAGGACATGCCAAACAGAAATTTATGAGAATCAGATCTCTCCAGCATCTACATTCTTATGCAAAACAAGTAATGCCATCAAACATTGTTACTGAAAACTTCAGAAGGTATATATTTTTTTTCTGTCATAATGCTCAGATGCCAATCAGATACAAGGCCTTTTCAGAGATTACCTCTGTCTACAAAATATCACACAGCGGAGGTGCCTCATCAAGAATCCCCTTAAAACTGCTTGCACATTCAAGATACCTAAAATAGCTCATCCGGATATGAACAATGGAGTATAGGCAGGCATGCCAAATAAATGAAACATCTAAATAAAGATAATTCTTGAGTTACGACCACAATACATGTTACTAAGCGAGACATTTGGTAAGTGAGTTTTGCCCCATTTTAGGACCTTTCTTGCTGCAGTGGTTAAGTGAATCACTGCCGTTGAAAAGATAGCAAACCGGTGGTTAAGTGAATCTGGCTTGCCCATTGACTTTGCTTGTCAGAAGGTTGCAAAAGGGGATCGCACGACCCCGGGACTCTGCAACCATCATAAACATGAGCCAGTTGCCAAGCTTCCGAATTTTGAACACGTGAGCCCAGGGATGCTGCAACCATCATGGGTGTTAAAAAAAGAGGTCACGTTACTTTTTTTCAAGGATATCCAGTCTCCCCGACTCTACCCCAAATTAAGGGATTACAAGATCATATAATGGGAGTTGTAACTTGAAATGATCACTAAATGAATGGTTATAAGTCAAGGACCACCTGTACTCAAGATTCTTAATCAGAGGGAATATCTATCAATGCGTTCAGATATTTGTGCACAGATGCTAAATATGTGAACTGTTAGAAAGGAAAATTAGGGAGAGACATATACAGGCTGTTCACATTGAAAATGATCCTGCGTCAACTTGAAGATTTAGTGAGGGAACTTGGAGGTATCCTATGTGTTGACTGATTAGATTTCCAATCTGCCATAATCATATAGACCAGGGGTCTTCAAACCTGGCCCTTTTATGACTTGTGGACTTCAGCTCCCAGAATTCCTCAGCCAAGCATGCTGGCTGAGGAATTCTGGGAGTTGAAGTCCACAAGTCATAAAAGGGCCAATTTTGAAGACCCCTGATATAGACTGTCAGCAGTTAACAATATGGGCATAAAAATACTCCATAGCTTCCGCTATAATAAATAATTTCACCATCAAGCATTTTAGAGAAGGGGTCCCCAAACCCTGGGCCGCAGCCCAGTATCAGGTTGCAACCCATTTGAAACCAGGCTGTGGAAATGGTGGGGATGTGGAACCATCCCCTCTCTCCCCCACCCCCACCCCCGCCGGTCCACAAAGCCAGAAAGATTGGGAACCGCTGCTTTAGAAGGAAAACCAGCATTTAAGAGCCATGGTGGTGCAGTGGTTAGAATGCAGTATTGCAGGCTAACTCTGTGGACTGCCAGCAGTTCAATCTTGACTAGGTCAAAGTTGACTCTGCCTTGCATCCTTCTGAGGTCGGTAAAATGAGGACCCAGATTGTTGGGGGCAATAGGCTGACTCTGTGAACTGCTTAGAGAGGGCTGTAAAGCACTGTGAAGTGGTATATAAGTCTAAGTGCTCTTGCTATTGCTGTTTTGAACTGTGCCTACAAACCTATTGGAGGGGCCACAGTGTAGATGCTATAAATATAAATGCAGTCTGCCAAATGATAACAGAATAACAGAGAATTGGAAGGGACCTTGGAGGTTTTCTAGTCCACACACACCGCTGCTCAAGCAGCAAACTCTATACCAGTGATGGCGAACCTTTTAGAGACTGAGTGCCCAAACTGCAACCCAAAACCCACTTATGTATCATCAGGTGCTGGGTGGGCATGTCCCATTGGGTGGGTGTGGCCAATTGGGTGGGCATGGCTCATTGGGTGGGCATGGCTGCGGTGATAATGGCAGACTGGGTGGGACTAAAAAGTTCAATCAATTCCAACTTTGCAAGATCTTTTTTTTCCCCCGCAAGAAGTTGAAATTGATTGTTCGAAGTTTGGGGGTTTTTTGCACACGGCGGCGGAGGCCTAAAGCGGTTTTATAAAACCCAGCTGAAGGCCTAGGACTGGGGCTACAGCACGCGTTCCCACAAGGAGGGCTCTGCGTGCCACCTTTGGCTCTATACCATTTCAGAGAAATGGTTGTCCACTCTCTTCTTAAAAACCTTCAGTGTTAGAGCACCCAAAATGTCTGGAGGCAAGTCATGATTAGTTGTTCAGAATGTCAGGAAAGTCCTCCTTAGTTCTTGGTTTAGGCAGTTGTATTTTGCAGCAACTGTCATTTTTGAGTAGTGTGGTGGAATCTGCAGCTGAAAGGGGGGATATTAAGAGACTAGCTAGGCTGGAACCCCTGAAGGGGATGAAGCAATGGAGATATGACTGCCCCCCTCAACCCCTGGAGTGCTTATCTAGTTGTTCTCAAGAGAGTGCAGTTAGTCTGGGAGATTCTTGTACATAGGCAAGTAGCAATGAACATAATTTCTCTGACCAGCTCATGATGTCATTCTGGTTTCTTGTGCCTGACAGTCTTCAATGACAACCCTTTGTAAAAACTGTAATGGTATGTGGGAATGAACTTGGGGGTAAATAAAGGAGGGGAAGATGTCTGAGTCTGAATTTACACATTATACATTATGCCATGTTTTCTTTTCCCACAATTTCCAGGATAAAACACGTAATGGCAGGGGTGGGAACTTTCTCACCTAATAGACAATAGTAGAAATCTTACCCATTCTCAATTAAGCAGTTTCTAACAAGAACAATAGTTGCATAAAATTGTGTAAGTTTAAGAAACTAAAGAACTAAGAATGAAGCATCCTGATTGTTGTGTAGTGGGTTCTGGAGAGCAGGAAGGACGCCGAGATGATGAGTACAGCATAGCAGCTCTTTATTGGGTGAAGGGACTGTACTGGGGGAATAGGGGCTACCTGCACTCTTTATATACCTGGCCACTACCTGGCCAGGTACTCAACCAACCAATCGGTTTGAACCTCTGTTTCCCACCGAAATGCTTCCCGCCAAAACAGTTACAGTTCAACGCCGCCTGGTGGTGACTCTTATACACAGCTTTAGGTGTTCCAATAAAGCTTAATACATAACACTGATCTTTCCTGTTTTAAAAAAAGGAAACGATAAATATGAGGATTGGGCTCAATTGTTTCATTATCTACTGACCCACTGATGTGGGCTTTCATGCCCAGTGTAGGTCAAGATTGGGCTTTGAGAACAGATTTCTCTGTTCTTGATCTAGAGAACAGATTTCCTGATGTTTCTTTCTTTATTTCCAAGGAGAATATTTCATTTTATAAATCTTGCAATTGAACATTTCTATCCTTGTGTCATTAGAATTAAAACCAAACCAGTAAAAATAACTGATTTTACACTGAAAACTGCTCGGAGTCATTGGAAGTGAGATGGTCGGCAAATAAATTTCACAAATAAATAATAAACAAACAAACAGACTGATGGAGGAGACCATTCCCACCAACACTGCCAGAGCAAACCATCAGAATATCAAATGCCAGCAATCCCTACACCCTACTAGCACTGATGCTGTTATCTAGTATGTTAATGAAATGTCTACAAGACAACAACCAAGCTCCAAAGACCTGTCAACTAAAAATAAGTGGCATATTATTCGTTGCCCAGCTTAATCACAAGGTAACTACAACTGGGCAGGAATGCAAAAATTATTTGTTAATTGTTAGTGGACGGGAGTCACACAATTATTTCATTTACTATTTTACAGGAGTCAGGGACATGACACCCCAAATTTTAAGAACACTGTTCTAATGCCGGCCCTTTCCATAAACTGTAAGCCATGGTTTATAGTAAACTACAACCAAACAGCACATTTTGGCTGAGCGTGCCCGACTAGAAACTAGGAAAAAAAAAGACTTGCTAAATTTTTCTATGCAGATTCTATTGCAAAATCATACACACTAACAAATATGTTTGCATTAGACAGTAAAAACACAATTACAAGATTACAAGTTAACAAATGCAAACACAACTGTTCTCCTTTAAAGAGAAAAATTACAGCTGGCAATCTTTAGTTTTTATTGTCTTCTACATCGTATATCTGTGAGTTGCACAAAGGAGCCCACAATCACCAAGATAGCTGGATTATTTAGAATTAGCTAAACAGTTTTCCCCTACTTCCTCTTATTATTGCTGGCATATACGTATTTAATTTTAGAACTGGAAATCATTTAATTCAAGCCTAGACAGAAACGATGATTATGTTCTCTATGGTTGAAGGAGCTGGTGAAAGGGATTTAATATTACAACATTTAATTCTAAATCTAGTCAGGTTCAACGAAAGACGTAGGAAAATAGTTTTTGTTAGGGTGAGAAATTTACTACAGTCATTCCATGAGTAAAGCAGAATAAATAGACTGACCTCATTTGGGAAGTTTCTGACCTTTAAGCATTTTGAAGTTTAATCTTGGTCCTGATTTAACAACACATAAAGATGTGTTTTATTCTCCTGCCTGGTACATAGGGTTGGTTGTTGTTTTTTTTTTTTTTTGTAATGAGATAGTTTTCTGTATGGATACAATGCACTCCCCTGTTTTCCCCCTAATATATAGCCTTGGTGATTATGTATAATTTCTTTTGATCGAGTACATGTAGTTCTCGACTTAGTGACCGTTCAAAGTTACAACAGCACTGAAAAATGTGACTTTTGACCGATTTTCACAGTTATGACCTTTGCAGCATCCCCATGATCAGGTGATCAAAATTCAGACCCTTGGCAACTGGTTCATATTTATGACCGTTGCTGTGTTCCAAGGTCACGTGATCCCCTTTTGCGACCTTCTGGTAAAGCAAAGTCAATGAAGAAGCCAGACTCCCTTAACAACCAGGTTCCCAACTTATCAACCGCAGTGATTCAATTAACAACGGTGGCCAGAGAGGTTGTAAAATGGGGGGGGGGGGAATCACATAACAAATGTCTCACTTAACAACAAAAATTTTGGGCTCAGCTGTGGATGTAAGTGGAGGTCTACCTGTAGTGATTTATAACATGTCACAGAGTTGTTATTTTCGTTGTCGTTATTTCCTGATGATGACATTACCCTGAATACAGGTCATCCTCAGCTTACGACCACAATAGGCACCAGAATTTCCATTGCTAAGCAATGCGGTTGTTAAAGTGAGTCACAGCTGAATTTACGATCTTTACTGTCCTAGTGGTTAGGTGAAACCCTCCAGTTGTTAAGTGAGCCGTGCAGTCATTAACCGAATCCTTCTTCCCCCATCAATTTTGTTTGTTGGAAGATGGCTGGGAAGTTGGCAAATGGAGATCGCACGATCCCAGGACACTGTTTTCAATACATGCCAGTTGTCAAGCACCCACATTTCGATCATGTGACTATGGGGATGCTTCAATGGTCATGAATGTGAGGATTGATTATAAGTCACTTTTTTTTCCCAACTGGTTGCTGAATGAATGGTTTGTAAGATGAAGACCAACCTATAGTTAAGCATTTGAAAGGTGTTATGTTAGATGCAGGCTGGATTATGCTTCTGTTACATGGATATAGAGGTGGTTGAACAATCCTACTGGCAGGAGTGCAAACCTGGCAACTTCCTGCCTCTTTGTTTTCCTCTTGCCATTAGAGTAAGCCCAGGGGTGGGGGGAGATGATGGGTTAGTTAGAGAAATGGAAACCTCTCCAGCTCTGGGGAAGTTTGCTGAGAGATGGCTGTCTGGAAACTTTTCAAGGACATTCTAGCCAGTGTGAAGGAGATAGCAGACGGTTCCCATAACAAAGAGAATTTGTTTACATGAGCTAGGTCAAGGGTAGGCAACCTTGGCTCTTTTATGACTCGTGGACTCCAACTCCCAGAATTCCTGAGCCAGCATGGCTCAGCTTGGAAACCTCTCCCTTTCCCCTCCAGCAAGGCTGGCTCAGGAACTCTGGGAGTTGAAGTCCACGAGTCATAAAAGAGCCAAGGTTGCCTACCCCTGAGCTAGGTGGACATCTGAGGGGTTTGGCTAGGAATGTCATTGTTATATGCTTTGGTTAGATGTCTTAGGATTTTAGAGTTAATTTTCCTTTGCCTATACCAGCGGCTCCCAACCTTTTCTATACCCCGCACCCCTAGAATGCTTCTGATATATTCTCGCATTCCATTCGAAAGTTTGAAATAACGGCAACAAATTATGCGTATACACTATCATTTTGAAAACCCAAGTTTTTGCACCCCTTGGAATATCATCTTGCACCCCCAGGGGGTGCGAGCACCCCCATTTGGGAACCCCTGGCCTATACCTTGCCATGTATTCAATAAATGAGTAAGCTTTTCAGAAATGAAAGTAATCCTGGACTTTTTATTTGGATATTTGAGCTAGAGGTTGACATATATGTTCAAACTGGAGGTTGACATATATTAAAGCCATAAATATGCTTGAATAGCTCAGGTCAAGCTATAAGAATCTTAGTATATAGGTAGTCCTTGACATACAGCAGTTCACTTAGTGACTGTTCAAAATTGCAACAGCAGTGAAAAAAGCGACTTCTGACCATTTTTCACACTTATGACTGTTGAGCATCCCCATGGTTGTGTGATTTACATTCAGATGCTTGACAACTGACTCACATTTATGACAGTTGCAGTGTCCGAGGTCATGTGATCCCCTTTTGCGACCTTCTGACAAGCAAAGTCAAAGGGGGAAGCCAGATTCACTTAACAGTTGAGTCACTCACTTAACAACTGCAGGGATTCATTCAACACCCGTGGCAAGAAAGATCGTAAAATGGGGCAAAACTCAGTTAAAAATGTCTCACTTAGCAACAGAAATTTTGGGCTCAGTGGTGGTCGTAAGTCGAGGACTACCTGTACCTAGTTCTGGGCACTCCAGTTTAGGATGAAGATGGAGTAACTGAAGAAACCAAGATGTTGGGGGCAATTAAGCTGACTTTGTAATAATGCCACTGGGGTGTGTGTGAAAGCCCTAATAAGCAGGCATATACACAGAATGAAGGCTACTGCTAAGCTTGTAAGCCACCCTGAGTCTTCGGAGAAGGGCGGGATATAAATGGAATTAAAAAAAAAATAAAAAAAAATAAAAGGGATCTGAAGAGAAAACATAGGACGAATGACTGGAGGTGTTTCATCTGGAAGAAAGAGCACTGTGGGGAGACATGATAGCTGTCTTCAGTGATCTGAAGGGCTGTCATGTAGAAGACAAGCGCAATTCTTTAGAGTTGTTCCTGAAGACAAGATTAAAAAAAAAGAACAATCAATTTAAATTACAAAGAAGCTAATTTTGGTTGAACACTAGGAAGATATTCCTCATTATACAAGCTATTGAACAATGGATCCAACTATCACGTGAGGCGCTAACTCTCTTCTGGTGGAGGAGGCTGGACAGGGATATTGCAATAGAATTTCTGTATTGAGAAAATCGCGGTCTTAGATGATCTGCAAGTTCCCTTTTGAACTTCTGTTTTATGATTCTAGATCAGACATGTCAAACACAAGGCCCGGGGGCCAAATCCGGCCCGCGAAGTGGTTTCATGCGGCCCGCGAAGCCATCCTGGAAACAGTGAGGGAACGGCCCCCACTGCCTTGGCCCTGGCCCAGAGACCCTCCTTCTGCCAGAGACCCTCAGATCTGTCCCACTCCTGCCCAGGCCCCCATAGGCACCCTTGATGCGAACGATGTAGAGCTGGCCACGCCCACCCAGTAGGCCATATGCCCTCTAGCCATGCCCACCCAGTAGGCCACGCCCACCCTGGCCATACCCACCCGGCCCCTTGAGGGCAACTGCAATGCTGATGCAGCCCTCATTGAAATTGAGTTTGACACCCCTGTTCTAGATGATGTTAGATACTCCCCTTACACTGGACAATAATGTTTGGAAAAAATGAATCGGAATGGCCTCCATCAGCTGCTGGTCCTGTGAGAAGTTTAATTTAATTTCCATGGAAATCACACTCTAGCCCAGGGGTTCCCAACCCCCGGTCCATGGACTGGCCAGCAACTGGGCCACGCAAGAAAGTGAAGCCCCAGTATCATCAGATGCAGTATGCTATTAGAATCAGGGGTTTAAAGGAGAACTGTAAAGAAGATTTAAAGCAGCAGATTTCTGAGGCTCTGGAAGGGGTATTGGGCCAGCCAGCATCTGAAATTGAGGGAAATATGGACAAAATTTTTCGTGTAAATTCATGGATTGCAAGACAAAGGAAGTTACCCAGAGATGTGGTGGTCTATTTTACAAAGAGAGTAATTAGAGATGAAGTTATTCAAGCTGCCTATGATACTAAACTGGTAGTGGCTGAGCAAGAAGTCTTGGTTTTAAAAGAGATTCCTCCGAAGATTTTAAGGAGAAGGAAAGATTTTGCATTTTTAGTACAGGAACTTAAGAAATGTGATATTAAGTTTAGATGGGAGATTCCAGTTGGACTGGTGGTGACGCATGAAGGTAAAAGACATCGTCTGGTTACTGTGGCCCAGGCACGTGATTTT
This sequence comes from Vipera berus, assembly GCF_964194415.1. NCBI lineage: Eukaryota > Metazoa > Chordata > Lepidosauria > Squamata > Viperidae > Vipera > Vipera berus. The sequence continues at coordinate 11,481,776 of NC_138204.1, forward strand.
TATAGCAATGTGTTAAAAGCAACCCCCCTATCATTTTTGGAAGCTGTTAAGGGATACGGTGAGGGAAAGCTTCAAGATGTTGCAGACAGACAGATAGAGGACAATGGTGTTGGAGGGGATCAAGATACAGTTTCATTGGATGTTGCAGGAGGCCAGAGGAAGACGCGTGCCGCCTTAAGAAGAGCGAGACGAGAGCAAGAGCAAGACCAGCAGATAGTTATGGAATCTCCAAAGTGTATTTACAGTGAAGATGTGGGAGGGGCGCGGTCCAAAGAAGTTTTGGGGGTCATGACAGACGTGCTCCAAAAGTTTTGGGGCGTTAAGATTGCTGATTAAATTTTTAAATTAGTATCTTAATGGATTAAATTTATCATAGAGGAGAAAGAAAGTTTTTTTAAATATGTAACACAATTTAAGATGGATGTTATTTGCTTGTTAGAAAAGTATATTAGGGTTATGGACTAAAAGTGTGTGTTGAACTAAGAATGGGTATGCAAGCTCCTAATTAACAATAAGTTGTCTTACAGACTGCTTAACCCTTTTTTTTTTACTCTTTTTATTTGAACTCAAGGATGACCTGGAACTGCGAGACATTTGGTGTGATACATGCAAGAATTATTTTTGATTATGGTTTAGTTTGGTTGGAGATTATTAAGGTTAATAGATAGCCGCTTTTGGCGCGTAACTGAGAATTTGTTTTTTGTTTTTCTTTGAAATTAATATGAATAAGGACTGGGATTAAGAAAATCTATTCTGAGTAAAGCTTTTTTTTGTTTTTCTCTTTTTCTTTTTTACTTTATTTGTAATATTAATATTGTTTGTATTCATTTTACATGAGCTAGAGGGAGATAGAACTAATAGTTTATTGCTGATAACATAGGGGTGCTTATGTTTGTTTTTTGATTTTATACCCTGTATTTAGCTCTGGGAAGTCGGGGGGGGGGGAGGAGGGAATGGGGGGAAGGGATAGGGAGGGTTGGGTGGGGGTGGGGGAGGGGGGGATTAAAGTTAAAATGTATTGTAAAACTTTTTAAATAAAAAAAAAGAAAGTGAAGCCCCGTCCATGGGGTACAGGTAGCACACAAAACCACGCCCCCTCCAGTCCGTGGAAAAATATCTCTCCGTGGAACCGGTTCCTGGTGCCCAAAAGGTTGGGGGCTACTAAAATGAACAAGAGAATGTTATCTCTTCATTGTCTCTAACTTTCTCTCTCTCTTTGGAGTTACTTTCAAAGGTTGGGCTAGCCAACATATGTTGAGAATCTAGAACGTGGACTTGATCTTCTGTCTAGTAAAGATCAGCTTCCCAAGAAGTTCTGAATCTACCGTTCTTCCTTTCTTCAGAGAGCATGGCTGTACAGGGATCTTCAGGACTTGGACTTCCTGAGTACTTAAGAAACAGTCTTCCTTGTGCCGTGTTAGAAAATGAGTTCTGGGGAAACATAACATGACATCTAAATGGACAGGACCAGTGGTGGAATTCAAATACCTGAACAACCGGTTCTCTTATTCGGTGCAGGCCTGGGCCTCCAAGGCCTAGAACGGACTTCCGGAAGCGGCATCCACGGACTTCCAGCGGGCCGTTCTAGTCCTGGGAGGCCTCCTCCAGGCCTCCCAGGCCTAGACTGGACTTCTAGAAGCCAGCTGGTTCTCCGAATGCAGCAAAATTTAGCTACCGGTTCTGCCGAACTGGTATGAACCGGCTGAATCCCACCACTAGACAGGACTCAAGGTTTGGCTATTAAGAGCACTGTCTTAGTAATAAGACTACTTTAACACAGGTCACTTGGACCAGAACTAATCGAAATTAGCTTATTCAGACACATTGGTGGTCCACATTTATCTACAAGAGGAGAGGATTAATTCAAGATCTAACTTCCCTTGAATAGTTGAAAATCCAGTAAAGTTTGCTGAGTGAATTGTATGACAGAATACAATGAATTGGGCCTTGACCCTCAGTCTGAGAGCCGCAAAATTTGTCTGTAAATTCTATTTGTCCTATTCTTTAATAGTGGTATGAAAGTGCTAAAATGTTCCTATGAATTAGAGGCACACGAACCTTTGACATAAATGTATTGTCCTGGTCCTTCTCAAACCTCCCAAGGAATATAAGAAATCCTCTTTCTAAGACAGCTTCTGAGTACAATTTCAGGAAAATGGGCAGTAAAATGTATATGCTTAACATCCAAGGGTGAATTATTAAAACTTGCTTTGTTATATGAATTCAAACTGATTTATTTCTTTTTTATATATATAATGGAATAATAATGCACATTCCTCATTCTTCTGCCATTCGCTAGCAAAATAGACAGTTGGAAAATAATTTTTTTTTTGTTCAATTTCCTTTTTCTCAACAAGGCAATAGAATCAGAAAGTAGCACTTAATGGCCAATTCTTAGTCTGCATCAAGGTCTGAACATGAAACACGAGAAATATACTGTAAAAGAAATGTCCCAAAAGTCTTATTTACAAATCTTTTTTTTTTCAAAAAAATAATAATCACCCATTTTATGATCCAGGTGGATGAGGGTTAAATTCCAAGAATTCTAAGCCAATAGAGCAGACATGTCAAACACAAGGCCCGGGGGCCGGATCCGGCCCGCGAAGTGGTTTCATGCGGCCCGTGAAGCCATCCTGGAAACAGTGAGGGAACGGCCCCCACTGCCTTGTCCCTGGCCCAGAGACCCTCCTTCTGCCAGAGACCCTCAGATCTGTCCCACTCCTGCCCAGGCCCCCATAGGCACCCTTGATGCGAACGATGTAGAGCTGGCCACGCCCACCCAGCAGGCCATACGCACTCTAGCCACGCCCACCCAGTAGGCCACGCCCACCCTGGCCACACCCACCCGGCCCCCTGAGGGCAACCGCAATGCTAATGCGGCCCTGCAATAGAGCATGAAAGCAACATAAGTACAGGTAGTTCTTGACTTTCGATCACAAATGAGCCCAAAAGTTCTATTGCTAAGTGAGACATTTGTCAAGTGAAATTGGCCCCCTTTTACGACCTTCCTTGCCACAGTTGTTAAGTGAATCACTGCAGCTGTTAAGTGAATCTGGCTTCCCCCCATTGTCTTTGCTTATCGGAAGGTCACAAGAGGTGATCACATGATCCCCTAGGACACTGTACCTGTCATAAATATGAACCAATTGCCAAGTCTCTGAATTTTTGAGGTTGCTGCAAGGGTTTTAAGCGTGAAAAACAGTCATAGGTCACTTTTTTCAGTGCCGTTGTAATTTTGAACGGTCGCTAAATGAACTGTTGTAAGTTGAGGATTACCTGTAGAGCACCACAAATTTGTGTAGAATTGATTTAAATGTGGACATATCACTTACATGCTTACCAATCACTTTTGGTTAGTTCTATAAAAGCTGCAACCCAATGTGTATTTTGAATAATATCTTCAACGTCTTTAGTTTTCACGTCAGTGCAAAGCAGTGATGTGCATTGCACGGAACACTGCAAAATTCTAAGATTTTATTTTATTTCTTGACTCATTAATCAAAGTTATGGGGCTACCCATCTCACAGAAATTGATTATTGAAAAGATTGTGGACGTAAATGATTATTCAGAGACAATAGCAATTTTCTGATATTGTTAAAAGTTAACTTCCAAACACAACGATATAAATTCACAACAGATAAGTTTCCACCAGTCTTAGACTCTGAATTTAACTGTAGATTATCCATGTATAATAATCATATAAAGACAGAATGCAGAAGACAGCAACAGATAGCGAATGTTGCCTCCGAGAAAAAGCTGAAGAAATAGCGGACCACCTAGCTAGATTTTGCCAGACGATTGCACAAACTGACTACAAACAATGACAAGACAAAGTAGCAACAATGGTGCATTGGAATATATGCAGAAATTTCATTTGTCTGCAAGCAAGAAAATAGACAAAGTAGCAGAAAATGAGAAAGCTAAAGAGTTCTGGAACTTTAGAATTCAAACAGCCAAGAGTCTGCCACATAACCACCCAGACTTCACAACTGTCAATAAGAAACACAAAAAGAGTGGATAGTGGATGTAGCAGTACCTGGAAGCAGCAGAAGAGAAGAGAAAGAACTGAAGAAAATATGAAAATACAAATAGCTGCAAATAGAAGTAGAATGACTGTGGCAAAAAAAGAAGAAGCAAAGATAGTACCAATAGTAATAGGTGCCTTGGGTGCAATCTCAAAACATCTGGAGCACCACTTGAACACCATCAACGTTAACAAAATCACCACCAGTCAATTGCAAAATGCAGCTATACTTGGAGAAGATTAGATTCTGTGATGATACCTTTTAATACCATCAAACAACAGCATATGCCTATCCCCGATCTTTGGGAAGGATTTGAGAGGTGTATAAAAATGCCAAATTCAATCTAAACATCTGGCTGACTGCATGACCAACCATCTCTGGATTTATTCGTGTTCCACAATGGACCTGGGATTTGAGGATGGAATATTTCTTTTGAGTGGGTCCTTTTTCCCAACCATAGACCAGCTCTTTGTCTTGATGCACAGCCTAAGTAGCCAGCACTTTGAACTGGTTGATTGTTCTGTCAGGAAATTTCTCCTTAGTTTTAGGTTGCTTCTCTCTTTGTTCAGTTTCCATCCATTGCTTCTTGTCCTGCCTTGGAGAATAAGTTCCATCAAATAGGTTCATCATCAAACTCATCACATTTGCAGACGACACCAAGCTGGCAGGAATAGCCAACACTCCAGAAGACAGGCTTAAGATACAGAAGGATCTTGACAGAATTGAACACTGGGCACTATCTAACAAAATGAAATTCAATGGTGGAAAAAAAGTAAGGTTCTACATTTAGGCAAGAAAAACCAAATGCACAGGTATAGTATAGGTCAGGGGTGTCAAACTACCGGCCCACGGGCCGGACGCGTCACGACGAAACTGCACCCACCCCATTGCCAGCAATGGGGAAAAAGCTCCGATACGTTGTGTGATGTCATGTGACGTCACGAGTTTGACATGTCCGGTATAGGTGGTACCTTGCTCAACAGTAGTAACTGTGAGAGGGACCTCAGAGTTCTAGTGGACAATCACTTAAATATGAGCCAGCAGTGTGCTGCAGCTGCCAAAAAAGCCAACACAGTGCTAGGCTGCATTAAGAGAGGGATAGAATCAAGATCACATGGTTAATACCACTTTACAATGTTTGGTAAGGTCACACTTGGAATACTGCATCCAGTTTTGGTCACCATGATATAAAAAAAATGTTGAGATTCTAGAAAGAGTACAGAGGATAGCAACAATGATGATTAGGGGACTGAAGGCTAAGTATATCTCTAGTTTAATGAAGAGAAGGATGAGGGGTGACACGATAGCAGTGTTCCAATATCTCAGGGGCTGCTACAAAGAAGTCAGGCTATTCTCCAAAGCACCTGAAGACAGGACAAGAAGCAATGGATGGAAACTAATCAAAGAGAGAAGCAACGTAGAACTAAGGAGAAATTTCCTGACAGTTAGAACAATTAATCAGCGGAACAACCTGCCTCCAGAAGTTGTAAATGCTCCAACACTGGACGTTTTTAAGAAAAGACTGTACAACCATTTGCCTGAAATGGTATAGGGTTTCCTGCTTGAGCAGGGGGCTGGACTAGAAGACCTCCAAGGTCCCTTCCAGCTCTATTCTATTCTAAATGAAGGTTGACCCCCTCTTCTTTGTGGCAGCCCCTCAAATATTGGATGGCTGCTATCATGTGATAGCATCCAAGTGACCTTCTTTCCAATCTAACCCAATCTTTCCAGTCTAATCCAAGTGACCTCATTTCCACCACCAGCTAACATCCCTCCATTTCCAAGACACCAGTGATCATTAAAGATGTACCATCTGAATAACACACAGCAAGTTTTGGAGTCTTCTGAAAGGCTTGTGCAATGTTGCCACAGTGGGAGCCTTTAGCACAACCAAACAGAGAGTTGCAATGCTAATTACTCCATCTGATCCATTTGCTATGTAAATCTGAACTGTTGAACAGGGTCATCCTTCGGATCAGTTTTTGTTATAAAAAGCCAAAAATTTGTATTCCAAATGCAAAGACAGAATTGCAGGAAGAAAGCTAATACGAAATGACATTGCAAAGGCAAGTTAATATGCTTCCTCCAAGTGTAATTGCAATCCACATCACTCTGGTTAATTAGAGCCGTACATACATGACACAATTCAGATGTTGAGCTATCAAGGCATCAAATTATTCCCCCCCCCCCAAAAAAAATCAGTTGTGTGTTTTGACTGTTTCAACCTTCGATGCTTCTTGCCATGCATTTTGAGGATCCAGTCTTGTTATCTAGTTTACAACTCTGCATGAGCTTCATAAAATAATGGCTGGGTGAGCCAATTACCATGCAAAATATGGAGAAGGTCAAAATACAGATTCAATTAGATCCTTCCTATAATAAGCACCCAAAGCGATATAGCAGCATCACAAATGTCAAACACTCCTTCACAAGATCAAACAAGGAAATGCTACTGATACATATTACCTTTCTTTATTGGTTAGTTTTATCTTTTGCCTATCATCCTGGAGTTCAAGACAGGATACATAACATTGCTTGTTTTTGTTTTTTGTTTTAATAACACAACTCTATGTGGTCAGTAGGGATGAAAGAGAATGTTTGGTAAAAAAAGCATCCAACGAGATTCCACAGTTGTGAGTGGATTTGGATTTGGGTCTCTCAGGCGATAGATCAACATCTTAACCATGGTACCAAGTTCTTCTAGATATCTAGACTTCTTCAAACCGAGAGTCAGTTTGGTCTAGTGCAGGGGTGTCAAACTCGCAACATCACGTGACGTGTCGCGACGTATCGTGACTTTTTTGCCATTGCCGGCAATGGGGTGGGTGTGGTTTTGCTATGATGCATCCGGCCCAGGGGCTGGCAGTTTGACACCCCTGGTCTAGTGGTTAAGGCAGCAGTCTAGAAAACAGGAGACCATGAGTTCAAGTCCCACCTTAGCCATGAAAGCCGGCTGTGTGACTTTCAGCCAATCTCCAGGAGTCTGGGAGTTCTAGTCCCATCTTAGGAATGAAAGCCAGATGGGTAACCTTGGGCCAATCACCAGAAGACACTGGGTGATTTTTAGGCCTGTCATTCTCTCTCAACCTAACTCACTTCACAGAGTTGTTGTTGTTGTAGGGGAAAATCGGAGGCGGGAGGTGTGTTGGATATATTTGCCTTGAGGTTTTGTTTTTTGTTTTTTTATTAAAAATAATAATTAAGGCAAGATCTAAATAAATAAATATCACACAAAATCTCTGTTGTTCAACTGCCTTTTTCATTGAGAAGCAAAATTAATCGAAGCAAGCTGCTCTAAATCAGAGGTGTCAAAAGTACAAAAGCGGAGTTGGGGAGCAGACTCGGCCCATTTTATCTATGCGTTATCAAATGGTCCAATGCTGTTTTCAGCACTTGCCCTCCAATTAAACTCCTGTGGATACCTCTTGTTTCAATTATTGCTGCCTGTCACAGATAGTCCTCAATTTACAACCAGCCATCTAGGAACTGTTCAAAGTTACGATGGACATCCCTGGGGGTACTTACGATTTTGTTCTGAAGTGCCTGACTCCCCCGCCCCTCAAACCCCATGATCATGTGACCACATGTCGTGGGCTTGGCAACCAGCCTGTGTTTATGGCTATTTGCAGTGTCCCACAGTCAAGTAACTGTGTTTTATAATGATTTTGTAGAAAATTGGCATTTACTTCTTGGTTTTGGCAATATCAGCCCAACCATAGCTTTATTTAATGACCCTGGCGTTAGTTTAAGAACCACCACAAAAATGGTGGTGAAATCAGGTCAGTCGTGTGGGTGTCCTATTTTACAACCATCATGATTTGCAACTGTTATGGGCGGGCTCCATTGCAGCCATAAGTCGAGGACTACCTGTATTTTGGTGTTAGATAAGGGTTAGTGGAATTCAAGAGGGACTTAGGCCACTTAGGCAAGACAAGAAATAATGGATGGAAACTAATCAAGGAGAGAAGCGACAATGAGAACAATTAACCTGTGGAACAGCCTGCCTCCCAAAGTTGTGAATGCTCCAACACTGGAAGTTTTTAAGAAGAGACTGGACAGCCATTTGTCCGAAATGGTATAGGGTTTCCTGCCTGGACTAGATGACCTCCAGGGTCCCTTCCAGCTCTATTCTGATTGTAAATTGATTGATTGATTCATTCAACATCTGCCTTTTACCAGATTTCTTTTTTCCAATAAGCAATTTGTAAAAAGTATCCATTATTCAATGGGTGGACTCAGTTTGAACTAGCTGTTAGGACATCAAGCTAGAAAACAGGAGATTGTGATTTCTAGTCCTGCCTTTGCCATGAAGGCCATCTGGGTGACTTTGGGCCAATCACCAGGAGGCTATGAGTTCTAGTCCAACCTTAGGCATGAAAATTGGCTGGGTGACTTTGGGCCAGTCACTCTCAACCCACAAGGTTCTAAAAAAAAGTGGTTCTTTTCTAGGAAGAAAAAGAAAGTCAGGTCTCCCAACAATTGTCTGACAGCTGTGACTTCGATGATTTTGGGACCAACATTTTTCTGAGCGATATTTGAAAAATCAGATTTCATGCCACCCACTAACTAGCATAGAAACATTTTAATGGCTGCAATTTTTACTCTTCTTAACAGAATGGAGTGAAAAATCTGTAGATACCGTGGATTTGCCTGCAGAAGCAAAGTTTATTAAACAATAGGATTTTACAGTGCTTGGATGTCAAAGGGAAGAAATTCCCCAAAGAACTAAAAGGCAGGAAAAGAAAGAGTAGATGGAAACTTATCAAGGAGAGAAGCAACCTAGAACTAAGAAGAAATTTCCTGACAGAACAATGAATCAGTGGAACAACCTGCCTCCAGACGTTGTGGGTGCTTCAACACTGGAAGTTTTTCAGAAGAGATTGGACAACCTTTTGTCTGAAATGGTATAGGTTTCCTGCCTGAGCAGGGGGTTGGACTAGAGGACCTCCAAGGTCCCTTCCAACTCTGTTATTCTATTTATTTCCAGGCTCAGAGAACCCCATCACATCACCATTATTCAAATGATATAAATAACCATGGATATTAAGTCTGTGGCAGGAGAAGTCCATTGTGTCAAGGTCCACTAAATTGAGGCTTCTCTGTACCTAGCACTTACTTAATACTCTTGTCATAATGCAAGCTTTTATAAAAAATGGAATTGTTGTTGTTGTTGTGATGATGATGATGATGATGATGATGATGATGATGATGTCCTGATATGTCAGCCCTTTGAAACAGGGCAGGGCAGGAAACAGAACAAGGATTTCAGGAAAGTTACTTTACTGTTATAGGACATAAAACCAGAATCTTGAAGTCCTGCCCAACAAAATCAAGGCAGGGTTATCATGGGGGCTTTTAATTCCTTCTCCTTTCCCAGAATAGAGTCATCTTCTTCAACCAGCTTCTGCCCCTTTGCCATTCAGAAAGAAGCTGAGGAGAGGCCCAAAATATCTCTAAGGCAATAGGTTGCCCATCCTTGCAATAAAGCACAAAAGAACTTGTTTAAGAATAGTTTTAACGGATATCCCTATACATACCCGATCAGTAAGGAATACCACTGACCTCAATAGGTCTTTGCCCCAGGTAAATATGTATAGTGTTCCAATATCTCAGGGGCTACCACAAAGAAGAGGGAGTCAAGCTATTCTCCAAAGCACCTGAAAGCAGGACAAGAAGCAACGGATGGAAACTAGTCAAGGAGAGAAGCAACCTAGAACTAGGGAGAAACTTCCTGACAGTTAGAACAATTAACCAGTGGAACAACCTGCCTCCAGAAGTGGTGAATGCTCCAACACTGGAGGTTTTTAAGAAGAGACTGGACAGCCATTTGCCTGAAATGGTATAAGGTTTCCTGCCTGAGCAGGGGGTTGGACTAGATGACCTCCAAGGTCCCTTCCAACTTATTATCATTATCATTATCATTATTGTTGTTGTTAGTTGCGAAGTCGTGTCCGACCCATCGCAACCCTATGGACAATGTTCCTCCAGGCCTTCCTGTCCTCTACCATCTTCTGGAGTCCATCTAAGCTCACGCCTACTGCTTCAGTGACTCCATCCAGCCACTTCATTCTCTGTCGTCCCCTTCCTTCTCTTGCCCTCAATCTTTCCCAGCATGAGGCTCTTCTCCAGTGAGTCCTTCCTTCTCATTAGGTGGCCAAAGTATTTGAGTTTTAGCTTCAGGATCTGGCCTTCTAAAGAGCAGTCAGGGTTGATCTCCTCTAGGACTGACTGGTTTGATCGCCTTGCAGTCCAAGGGACTCGCAGGAGTCTTCTCCAGCACCACAGTTCAAAGGCTTCAATTCTTTGGCACTCAGCCTTTCTTATGGTCCAGCTTTCACTGCCATACATTGTAACTGGGAAGACCATAGCCTTGACTATACGCACTTTTGTTGACAGGATCATTATCATTATCATTATCATTATTATTAGTGCCGCAGTCATCACGGCTTTAAATTCTTCCTCCATCTGGGGATCCCAAATCTGAACGGCTAAAAATATATTTCCCAGGCTGCTTCAGCTTGCTTGCCGATGCCAAACAATTGCACACTCAAGAAAGCTGAGGGTTTCACACTTTACATTCAGAACCTCCCACGTCCATTGCTTTTTCTACAGCAGCTGTTTTTGCTGGCTGCCAACTTTCTTTTTAATCCACTGCTGCCTTGCTGCCTTGGCAAGTCCTCGGTGGGTGCTACCAAATCGAAACAGAAACATATTTTACAGGCGCATGGTTTGTCAAGCGGGGCAGGGATCAGCAGGATTATGTTTTAAAAGAAGGGAGGAAAAAAAAAAGATGTGAGATGATTAAAGAAAAGAATAAGCCTCTGACGAGCATCTACCCTATGTGGAATTAGAGTTTCTGTACACAGATGTGGGAAAAAAGAAATATATTTGAAAGCAAACATTTACAACAGTGTTTCTCAACCTTCGTAACTTTAAAAATAGGTGGACTCTGTGTCCCTGGAGGATTGGACTCCATGCCGGTTAGGGGAGTCTGGGAATTGGAGTCCACAGATTTTAAAGTCGTTGAGATTGAGAAACATGGGTTTAGAACTTTTGAAAGAAGAGGGAGTCCCCAATTTACAAAGAAGTCAAGCTATTCTCCAAAGCGCCTGAAGGCAGGAGAAGAAGCAACGGATGGAAACTAGTCAAGGAGAGAAGCAACCTAAAACTAAGGAGAAACTTCCTGACAGTTAGAACAATTCACCAGTGGAACAACCTGACTCCAGAAGCGGTGAATGCTCCAACGCTGGAAGTTTTTAAGAAGAGACTGGACAGCCATTTGTCTGAAATGGTATAGGGTTTCCTGCCTGAGCAGGGGGTTGGACTAGAACAGGGGTAGGGAACCTTGGCTCTTTTATGACTCATGAACTTCAACTCCCAGAATTCCTGAGCCAGCATGGCTCAGCTTGGAAACCTATCCTTCCCCTCAGCATGGCTGGCTCAGAAATTCTGGGAGTTGAAGTCCACGAGTTATAAAAGAGCCAAGGTTGCCTGCCCCTGACCTAGTTGATGCCTACTGAAATTTTTCCCAAGACTTGTTGAGCTCAGGAGATGGTGAGACTTCCTTTAGGAGGCACATCCATTTTCCTACTTTGGACCAAATATCTGTCTATTTGTATCCTGCCTTTATTATTTTTGAGGGACGCGGTGGCTCAGTGGGTTAGGACGCTGAGCTTGTTGATCAGAAGATCTGCAGTTTGGCGGGTCAAATCCCGAGTGCCGCGTAACAGAGTGAGCGCCTGTTACTTGTCCTAGCTTCTGCCAACCTAGCAGTTCGAAAGCACATAAAAATGCAAGTAGAAAAATAGGGACCACTACGGTGGGAAGGTAACAGCATTCTGTGCACCTTTGGTGTCTAGTCATGCCAGCCACATGACCACGGAGACATCCTCGGACGAGCGCTGGCTCTTCAGCTTTGAAACGGAGATGAGCACCGGCCCCTAGAGTTGGAACGACTAGCACGCATGTGCGGGGGAACCTTTATCTTTTAATGACTTTTACAAATAACACAAAATGGCAAACATATCCAACACATCTCCCTCCTCCTATTTTAGCCAAAACCACCACTCTAGGAGATGAGATGGGCTGAGATGAAAGGACTGGCCCAAAGTCACCCAGCTGGCTTTCATGACTCAAGTGGGACTTGAACTCATGGTTTTTTTTCTTTCTAGCCTGGTTCCTTAACCACTAGACCAAATTGGCTCTCCATTTATCTGTCTGTCTCTCTATCCATGTTTGTTTGCCTGTTTCTCTATCATCCATCTACCCATCTATCAACTATCATCTCTCTCTCTCTCTCTCTCTCTCTCTCTCTCTCATCTATTCCTATCTGTCACCTCTCTCATCTATCTTATCTATCTATCTATCTATCTATCTATCTATCTATCTATCTATCTATCTATCTATCTATCATCTGTTTATCTGTCTATCTATCTATCTATCCATCCATCATCTATCTATCTATCCATCCATTATCTATCTATCTATCTATCTATCTATCTATCTATCTATCTATCTATCTATCTATCTATCTATCTATCTATCTATCTATCATCTAATTTCTATACTGCCCATCACTCTTGCATGGTTTACAGATTTGTACAGATCCAAATAGTTTCACATTTGTATCCTGCATCTAATTTAGAATTAGGGAGCCCTTCTCTCTTCTATTTTTTTCCTCTTGACTCCTTATCCTCCATAGCTGCAAGATGAATAGGAAGTGTATGTGAACCTCTTTTTGCTGGAAACAGCTGTACTTACTGATTTGGGATAGTTAGTGCAGATGCATAAATCCACAAATCTCTTCCTAATTGCAATAAAGAAGAACTTGAGATTAAACTGGGAAATAAAAAAAAACCTGACAAGAGTCATTCATCTTTATGTCTCTTGGCCCCTATAGTTCTGGACTATAATTCCCAGAATATTTTGCTATTGTCATGTTGGTTTGGTAAGTGGAAGGAATTCAAGGAATCTCAAGGACATAAAGTTGCCTGATCCTGCTAATATTTAGAACACTTATAGATGTAATAATTTTATTTCCATATGAAAGCTCTATGAGTAAGAGATTCAATCACTTTTGAAAGCAACCTTTTTGTAGTGTTTGTGGTTTAGTTTCAAGGGTGGGCATATATCGTCAAGAGAGATAGCAGGAGGAATTAAGTATCCTTCAGTACAACACCTGTTTGCAAAAATGCTGATGTCTCAGTATGGATTTGCCCAGAAAGCGAAGAAGGAAAATAAATAAATAAAAGAATCATAGGAGCTTATAGGTATGTAAGTGGGTCATGGAGCTAGTGAGCATAATTAAATTCTGGAAATATTTTTAGGTTTTTGCCTATTAACTACAAATATCTAAGTCCACTCCCTGAATGGACCGCTCACATCGAGTGTCATGGTCACTGTTTATATTAAATGAAATGATGAAGGACCCATGCTTAATAATGACAGCAGAAAAGAGGTGGGCAATCACATCCAATTTGGATATAATTAGCCATCTTATGAGCAATTTCTCTCTGGCTGTAGGAAATGAATTGGTTATGCAGTTAGATTGTCTCTTATCGTCACCTTCCTCTTTTGAAGCTGCTTTATCCAATCTGTATCACTGGTTAGCCGTCAATGAACAGAAGCTGTCAAACGTCCAGCTTGCAGAAAAGCACAGGTACTCCTCAAATTATAACCATTTCTTTGATGACCATTCAAAGTTACAATGGCACTGAAAAAAGGGACTTAAGACTGTTTTTCACACTTAAGGACTGTAGCAGCTTCCCCATGGCCACGTGTTCAAAATTCAGGTGCATAGCACCTGGCATGTATTTCCAACACTTGTAGTGTCCCAGGCCCCTATAATCACCATTTCTAACCTTCCCAGTCAGCTTCCAACAAGCAAAGTCAGTGGGGAAAGCTGGATTTGCTTAACAACCTCATGGTTCACTTAAGAACTGCAGTGGTTCACTCAATAACAGTGGCCAAAAGATTGTAAAACGAGGCTCAACCATTTAACAACCACTGCCCTTAGCAGCAAAAAAAAGGGGGGGCTGAATTGTGGTTGTTAAGTGGAGGACTACCTATATAGACACGTGTCTACTTTATTCATCTGCTTTAGGCTGCTTAGGAGATAATGGTAGAGAAATTATACAGAGTTTGACTTCTGCAATTCTCTCAGCCTGTTTAATAACTGCTCCACTTTGAGTCATGTGACCAGGAGGAAGGAGATACTGTAGATCAGAGGTCCCCAATCTTTTGGGGACCAGGAACCGGTTCCGTGGAGAGATGTTTTTCCGCAGACCGGAGGGAGCATGGTTTGTTGTTTTTTTCCCCTATTACTTTATTTTAGTGTGTTTTGATAATGAGTCTTGATAATTGCATTGAGGCTAATTTGTGTTAATATTGTCTGGTCTAAGTGGGGAGGGGTGTTATGTACTGGGCTCATTAGTAATACCACGTGGGTTGCTGGAGCAGCTATATTTGTTTTCTGAGGTTTTCGCGGGTGTTTGTATGTAGATCTTTGGTCATTCGGGTTTTTTCCCACGTAGAATTTTATTTATTTATTTATTTAGATTTATATACCGCCCTTTTCCGAAGGACTCAGGGCGGTTTACAGGGCATTTAAAAGAAAGGCAATACAAACGTTAAAACAAATTAAAAAAGATTAAATAAAACCCTGAGAAAAATAAAAACCCAGTTAAAATTAAAATTAAAAAAATTCTCAGCCTGGGCCAGAGAGCTCAAAGAGCCAGGTCTTCAGGTCCCGGCGGAATGAACGGAGGTTGGGGGCAGTCCTAAGCTCATCCGTCATCCTCAGGCTGGTGACTTCAGCTTCGTTCTTCTGGGAGAAGTGTGTGATAGTGGCTGTTTTTTCTTCTTTTTTAAACTGCCAGAGGGGGTGTGTTCTGTGGGTGGAGGCCTGGCTGTGTTCTGATGGGGTGGAGGTGTGCTCTGATTGGGGGGGTTAGCTGTGTTCTGATTGGGTGGGAGTGTGTTTTGAATGGGGGCTGTGTTCTGATTGGGTGGGGATGTGTTTTGAGTGGATGGGCTGGTCTCAGCTGCCAGCCTTACACCTGAACTGGTGAGTTGTGCTGCTTTTGTTCGGCTCCGTTTTTGTGGTGGTGCCATGTTTTTATAGTGGGTGTCAGTTTGCTTATTGTGTGGTTTGGAGGGGTTTAAAGTGGCTAATGTTGCAGCTGTAGTTAGGTTTCTGTTTTGTGGTTGTGTGTCATTATCGTTGTGGGTTCGGATTTGCTTTTTGAATGGTTGTGTGGTGGTGATGTCATGTGATGTTATATAAATGTAATAAAATAAATAAATAAATAAAATGAGTTTGGGTCTGGTATCATTCTTGGTGGTTGGGACTCGTCTGTCAATCAAGGCGGGTTTCCAAATGGCTGGTAGGCGAGAGGTATCATCTCGTTTGTTCATGCTGTGGGGGAGTTTTTCTATCTCGATGGCTTCTCTGATTATTCTGTTGTTAAAATGTTCCATTTTGGCGATACTTCTGGTTTTTTTAAAATCAATTTTGTGTCCCGTGGCTTTAAAGTGTTGGAACAGGGATGAAGTTTGTTCTCCCTTTCTGAGTGAGTTCCTGTGCTCTTCAATGTGTGCACTTATTCTTCTGTTGGTCTGTCCGATGTATGTGGTGGGGCAGGTGGGGCATGGGATTTCGTATACTCCTTGGTTTTCTAACCCAATTATGTCTTTGGGGTTTCTTAGGATGGTGGATATTTTTCTGTCTGTGCAGAATGCTGTTTTGATGTTTTTGGAGGATCTTGCTGATTCTGTCTGTGGTCCCATTTAAGTATGGGAGGAGGGCTTTGCCATTTTCTTGTTCTCTGTCTTGGGTTTTTGTGGGTGTCTCTCTTCGGATTAAGTTGGTAATCATGTTTCTTTGGAATCCGTTGGCTATTAGTACATTAGTGAGAGTGTGTAGTTCGGTTTTTAGGTGTTGTTCGTCAGCTAGGTGTTTTGTTCTGGAGATGAGTGTCTTGGCTACGGAGTTGATCTGTGCTGGGTGGTAGTGTGAGAGTGCGTTCAGATAGCCGTTTGTGTGTGTTTTTTTATGGTAGATAGTGTGTCCTAGGGAGCTGTTGGATTTCTTGTAGACTAAGACATCAAGGAAGGGAAGTTGATTGTTAGCTTCTGTTTCCATGGTGAATTGTATTTTGGGGTGTAGGCTGTTGAGGTGTGTGAGGAAGTCATCCAGTTTTTCTTTGCCATGTGGCCAGATTACGAAGGTGTCATCTACGTATCTGAGCCAGAGTTTGGGTTTGTAGTTGGATTTTTCTAAAGCGAGGGTTTCAAAGTGTTCCATGTAGAGGTTTGCGATGACAGATGAAAGGGGTGATCCCATGGGTGCTCCTTCCATTTGTTTGTATCTTTGTCCATTGTAGATGAAGTATGTGTTTGATAGGCAGTGGTTGGTCAGATCTAGGATGTGTTTTGGGGGGTTGTATTTATTTAGGATAGCTGTCCCTAACCCTAAGCCCCCACCCAATCAGAGCACACCTCCACCCCATCAGAACACAGCCAAGCCTCCACCCACAGAACACACCCCCTCTGGCAGTTTAAAAAAGAAGAAAAAACAGCCACTATCACACACTTCTCCCAGAAGAACGAAGCTGAAATCACCAGCCTGAGGATGTGACCCTTCTAAAACATTTCTTTGCAACATTCTGCTTGGTTGGGAAGCATATAAAAAAAAATCAGTCTATCTGTTCTTCCTCCCAGCAGGACCGAACGTTATATAAGCTAAATCGATCACAAAGAGGCCTATCAGAGAAAAGATCCACTAACACTAAATAGGAGACAGTCACCAAATTCTTACTCACTTCACAATAATGGTCGGTTGGCTAATTCCTTATTTTCACAATAGGGATGGTTTATTTTCTTTAACTTGGGAACAACCCCTCTTTGCATTCTTTCTTTACTCAACTGGGTAACATCATCATGTTTGAAGGGGTTTCTCCATTTTTATATACAAGTGGCTTCCCCTATCAGAGTTGGTGGGAGTGTTCTTAGTGGCTCCTTGATTAGTTTGTTGTTTACTGTTAGCTGGTTGGTCTGAATAACAGAATTGGAAGGGAACGTGGAGGTCTTCTAGTCCAAACTCCTACTCAGGAGACTCTGTACCATGTCAGCCAAATGGCTGCACAATCTCTTCTTAAAAACTTCCCAAAATGATGGAGAGTTCATAGTTTATGGATTGGGTTATTATTCATGGCTTGGTTGTTGATCTAGTGTTAATCTCCATTTTTCTGAGTGTCAATTGCTGCCATGGAGGTCTTTGGATCTTGTTTCCTTTTTAGCTTTAGGGATGTCTCTTCTGAATGGTATACAAATGTTGTTTATCTCTATGTGCCTGTTGATGGCTGATCTGTCTGAGTGCCAGGCTTCCAGGAATTCTCTAAGACAGTTGCTCTTAATGTTTTCTTCATCATGGACCCCCTTTAAATATCTTTGGTGGTCACAGACCACCAAGACCTAATTCAAGATTTAAATCATACATTACTTCAAACCTTTGTGGATCCCCTGTGATGACATCACAGCCCCCCAGGGGTCTGTGGACCGCAGGTTAAGAACCACTGGTCTAAGGTTTTTTTTGGATTTAGCTTGGTCTAGGATACTCAAGAGTTTCCCAGTTGAATCTATACTTAAATCTGTTCATATATTGTGCAATTAAGGAATTTTTAACACGTCTTCTGATTGCTAGTTGGTGTTCTTTGCAAGAGTATCAGACAGCCATGGGGGAGTAAGGGAGGAGTTGCAGTAAACTAAGGGCTACAATTTATGCATTTAAACAATACAAGAAGAATAAAACAATTCTGGGAATATTTTCAATGGCCCACAAGGAGAAGAGAAATTGTGGCCTCTAAAACAAGCCAAACAGACCTTGTGTTGTCCCAGGGAGTCAGTTCCGCTTACAAAGTACTTGGCTAATCACCTCAAGCAAGTAGCAGCTGTATACATCATTCCCTTTGACAAGTTAAAGCTATGATTCCAAAGAATTATTATTGTGCTCTTAGACACCGTGGGCCTATTTCTGATCTTTCCACAAAGCCAAGCAATAAATAATCATCATAATAAAAAGTTGACCATATTTTCTGCACCTCTGCAAAGAAATTTATTTTTCACGCTCTGCCTCATGCCATATGTTGGAAGCCAAGCAGTTGACGGATTTAGCTGTCAGCTTCCAAAGGCAACCATCAGCCCAATTTCAAATCCACGGAGCATCCGATTTGAAAAGGATGACATTTTACTTTAGCTTCTGTCAGCACTATCTGTGGTGCATCCTGGACTCTCTCTGAAAATATTCTTGATTGGCAGACCATATGCACTGGAGGAAATGATCATTAATTTCGGGTTCTGGGAGAGAATGGCAGAAGCCTTTATTGAGTCCTAGGAAAGGACTGTCAGAATTTTACTCAAGTGTCACGCCCCTACATCTGAGCCACTACTGTTCTCTACTGCACAGAGGGAAGGTGTGCTGTCCCTGCTCACTCTCATACATACATAATGTGGTTTATTAATATTCCCCAGCAATTCTCCTCACCCAGAACTGTCCCAGCTAGGTCCAGCCAAAAGCAGACCAATGCTAGTCCACAGAGCAATGGCCAATGAGCCCACAAGACACTTGAAAGTTTCCCAAACAAGACAAATCCACCAGGCAAAATTAAATCCACAACAAAAAAGGATTCACAAGGCAAGAAATGTCCAGAGTTCACAAGGCATGATCCAAAGCAAGGCAGGGATCACAATGACCAGGAAACAGGCAGCTACAAAATGAACACATTGTTCCCAATATCATCTCCATCTGTCTGCAATGCTAAATAGCCAATTTCTAGTGCAGCCCATCAAGAAGGGCGAGGCTGCCTCCTTGCAAATAATCTGGCTGACCTTCGCTGTTCCTGCCTTTTCTCTGCCCTACTATGTGCAGAAGACAGCTCCTTTTCCTCATCACTAACTGGCTAAAGCTGCATGCTTTCCCACCTAAAGCTTCAAGGTTGTCCTGCTGCAGATGTACTTCAGCCAAATCCCTCTCTGATGGCTGCTCGGAGCCATTGACCAACTCCCCTCCTGACTGGTTCATCCTCCTCTGAACTGACATCTGGAAGGTATCTGGGGAAATGTCCGGGGGGGGTGTGTGTCATGACAGAAGGATGAGGTTGGCCCTTTTAGATCCTGATATTGTTAATTTCAAGTCACACCAGAATTTCCAATATGAATAGTGGCTTTGAGTCATAGCTTTGAAGACACCAGAGCCCTCCAAGGCTAATTAGTGGCAAAGGAAAACAAACCTTGCTTCTCAAAGACAGAACAGGATATTTTTCTAACAGTTCACCAGCATCATCAGCAGCAGAAGGTTAAAACAATGATAGACAAGCAGCATGGTGCAGAGGTGGGATTGCTAGATTTATAAGAGAATATCCAGTTTCTTATTTCCTGCAAATAAGATTCTTACGGTTAATGATTTCCTGTGGACCAATTCATTGAGAGTTACCGACAGGAGAAATAAATCAAGCATGAGCCCTGGATGCTGAAGGAAATCCAGACAAGAAGCATAAGCAGGAGTACCAGCTCTGTCTTTATATTAACAGAATCTGGCCAAACTGAAAGAATTCCTTCCTTCCTCTCTTTTCACTCTTTGGGGAACTAGGGAGGGTCCCTTCTGAAAAGTTTCCCACACTCTCTCTGTTTCTGTGGGCTGAGATATCTTGCACACGCAGGTGGTCCAGTCTGTAGCTCTCCTTCCCATCTCCTGAGGCCATTCTTATATAGCAGGCACGTCAAACGCGCGACGTCATGTGATGCCGCGTGACATAGCGGGACTTTTCCCCCATTGCCAGGCAATGGGTTGGGCATGGTTTCGGTGTGACGCATCCGGTCCGTGGTCTGGCAGTTTGACATGCCTGTTATATACTATTACAACTGCCTTGAAACCTATACGGTGGGCACTGTTTTCCTCAAATCAAACAGGATTGCTGGTGAATTCATGGATAGCTCCGTGCATAGCCTGCCTGCCTGCCTGCCTGTCTTCCTTCCTTCCTTCCTTCCTTCCTTCCTTCCTTCCTTCCTCCCTCCCTCCCTCCCTCCCTCCCTCCCTCCTTTCTTTCTCTTCTCCCTATCATCCTTCCTGCATAGCTGCCAGCCTAAGTGTCTCACTCCCCATTTCCCTCCCTCCCTTTCATCCTTCCTTCCCATCTCCTCTTCCTTCCTTCCTTCCTTCCTTCCTTCCTTCCTTCCTTCCTTCTCCCTCCCTCCCTCCCTCCCTCCCTCCCTCTTTCCCTCCCTCCCTGCCTCCTTTCTTTCTCTTCTCCCTATCTCTCATCCTTCCTGCATAGCTGCCAGCCTAAGTGTCTCACTCCCCATTTCCCTCCCTCCCTTTCATCCTTCCTTCCCATCTCCTTTTCCTTCCTTCCTTCCTTCCTTCCTTCCTTCCTTCCTTCCTTCCTTCCTTCCTTCCTTCCTTCCTTCCTTCCTTCCTTCCTCCCTCCCTCCCTCCCTCCCTCCCTCCCTATCTTTGTTCCTATCTTCTTTTGGGATGCCTAGAGATCTGGGCTTTCTGAATAGTTTCCCATCCAGACAGTAATCAGGCCCAACCTAGTGAACCTTTGACTTCAAACAATATAAATCGGAGGCAGCATTTTCTGAAATAGAAGACATTTAGAGTGGTTTTATTTTATTCTGGTTTGTTACTTTGGGTGGAAGATTTATGGTTGCTTCACAACAGTTACAAAAATCAGTCAAAAAGCTAATATGTGGTTTAGCTTTTAAAACATTCTTAGCATTTTAGATATATAAACTAAAGTAAAATTACACATGTAGAGCCTCACAATAAGATTTCTCCTTGTACAAAAGCTCTGTGTGCTTTTGAATGAAATAGATTGCCTAGACCAGGGGTAGGCAACCTCGGCTCTTTTATGACTCGTGGACTTCAACTCCCAGAATTCCTGAGCCAGCTGGCTCAGGAATTCTGGGAGTTGAAGTCCACGAGTCATAAAAGAGCCAAGGTTGCCTACCCCTGGCCTAGACTATGGGTAGGAAACCTAACACCATTTGAGGTATTTGGGATTTCACACATCCTAATATCATGGCTAATGGCAAAGGAATTGTAGGATTGCAATCCACAAAGTCTAGAAGACACCAAATTGCTTAACTCTAATCTAGGCCTATTTCAATCCATTAAGGAGTCTCAGTTGGAGCTGAAATCAAACACCCTGCACACATCTGCCAAGACACAACTTTGCAGTAAAATACCTGCTTAAAAGAGTATTTAGAGTTTATTAAGACACATAACACAGTCAGTTTGGTGCAGTTGTTCAGAAACTGGGAAATCAGGAGTTCTAGCCTACTTTAGATTATAAAGCCACTTGGATGACCTTGGGCTAGTCACTCTATCTCAGCCCTACAAAGAAGTTAGTGACATCTTCTTTTAAAAAAATGTTTTCTAAGAAAACTGTAGAGTCTTGTAAGATCCGTCAAAAACTGGCTTGAAAGCACACAAATAAATAGACACAGCAGAGAGAAACATGGATGAGTCTTGACAATAGATAGATAGATAGATAGATAGATAGATAGATAGATAGATAGATAGATAGATAGATAGATAGATAGATAGATAGACGGACAGATAGATAGATAGATGGATATAATCAAAGGAAGAGAGGCTAAATGCATTCAAAATGATGATTAAACCTCAGAAAAAAGCTTTTTTTATTTTTTAAAAATATATACAAATATATACAAAATATATACAAAATAAAACAAATATAGACAATATATACAAAATATTTGTTTTCTGAGGTTTTCGCGGGTGTTTGTATGTGGATCTTTGGTTATTCGGGTTTATTCCCATGTAGAATTGAAGGTGTAAAAGCAACGTTTCGACGAAATCCCATCCGTCATCATCAGGCTGGTGGCTTCTGCTTCTCCCAGAAGAAGGAAGCAGAAGCCACCAGCCTGATGATGACAGATGGGATTTCCTCGAAACGTTGCTTTTACACCTTCAATTCTACGTGAGGAAAAACCCGAATAACCAAAGATCCCTATATACAAAATAATATATACTGAAATATATACAAAATAAAACAAAATTCTTTCTAGTTAGCTATTGCAGTTTTAGAGTCTGAATTACATCACAATCCTTCCTGGATCCCCTGGAAGATGTCTATACAACTGAGTTGAGTTGAGCTCCCCCCCCCCGCCCAGTTACGGGCAGCTGCTGCTTACAGGACAAATTCAAATGCCTGCAGCACACTTTTCCCTTGCTATTTAATCAGGAGGAGCAGTGGCATTGCATTTGTTAAAGAGTTTCTGATCTCTAAAGCTTGCATTACTAGGTATGCCTATTACAATCAGCAACAGGACTGATGTGACTAGAGAGAGGACGACGGATGCCTTAAACTATATGATTTATCCACTTAGTACCATCTGCCTGGACTGTCTGTAGGTCTGTAGGATTCCTAATGTCTTCATTTCCTGTTGTCTGACTCTCGGGAAACTAGAGATCTCAGCTAGTGCTTGTTGTGATTCAGGGCCAGCCTGTGGGTCCGGCAGCCGGCTCGGATGTCTCGGATGACTCAGACGAGGGGGAGGAGGAGGGTGTTGAAGACGAACTTGCTGATGATGGCTTGGAGGCTTCGCAGAGCCCCCAGCCAGGGCCCTCTTCTCAGCTGCGCGAGCCCGACAGTGCGGATGATGATGACCCACAGCTGGCCCTGTTCAAGGACGCCCGACGCAGGAGGCAGTCAAGCAGGAACAAGCAGAGAAAGGCTGTGGGACTCCTCGGAAGGAGGCACAGGGAGGCCACGCCCTGAACTCTAATAAAAGGAGTGTTTGGGGAAGGGCTGGTTGCTGAAAGCAACCACTCCGTTTGAGGATCAAAGTTCCGGTATTTTGTTTCTTGTTCTGTTGTTTTGCTTGTGAATTAAACTTGGCAGACGCCTTCCAGCCTTAGTTGTTTTCCAGTCTCTACCGTTTGTACAGGGGTTGCCTTTCTGCAAGGCCGGTAGCAGGCTGGTACAGAACAGTGCTGTGCTCCAAATCTCCCTTGGATTCTCTCAAATATTGCTTTTCCTTTCCTAATGAAAGAGGCTTCTGTTTTTCTACCCTCTGCAAGCAAACCACCAAGCTCACCATAGCCAAAGATAATTAACAGGCAGATCATGGATTTAAAACCTGGCCACATCAATGTGTAGGCTCAACTACCACCACCATCAACGACAACAACATTATCTGCTTGTATTATTACTTGATGCATTCATGTACAATGCAGGTACTCATCGACTTACGATCACAACGGAGCCCAAATTTTTTATTGATAAGCAGGAAAGATGTTAAGTGAGTTTGGGCCCATTTTACGACCTTTCTTGCCACAGCTAAGTAAATCATTGCAGTTGTTCAGTTAGTGACACAGCTGTTAAGTGAATCTGGCATCCCCATTGACTTGCTTGTCAGAAGGTTGCCAAAGGTGGGATCGCATGACCCCCAAGACACTGCAACCGTCATAAATAGGAGCCAGTTGCCAAGTAATCAAATGTGGATTGTGTGATCATGGGGATGTTATAATGGTTGTAAGTGTGAAAAATGGTCATAAGTCACTTTTTCAGTGCCACTGTAACTTTGAAGAGTTGCTAAAAGAATGCAACAAGGATGATTAGGGGACTGGAGACTAAAACATATGAAGAACGGTTGCAGGAACTGGGCATGTCTAGTCTAATGAAGAGAAGGACCAGGGCAGACGTGACAGCAGTGTTCCAATATTTGAGGGGGTGTCACAGAGAGGAGGGGGTCAACCTATTTTCCAAAGCACCTGAAGGCCAGACAAGGAATAACAGATGGAAACTGATCAAGGAGAGATTCAACCTGGAAATAAGGAGAAATTTCCTGACAGTGAGAACAATCCACCAGTGGGACAGATTGCCTTCAGAAGTTGTGGGAGCTTCATCACTAGAAGCTTTCAAGAAGAGACTGGACTGCCAGAAATGGTGCAGGGCTCCTGCTTCGGCGGGGGGGGGGGAACTAGATGACCTCCAAGATCCCTTCCAAGTCTGTTATTCTATTCTATTCTATTCTATTCTATTCTATTCTATTCTATTCTATTCTATTCTATTCTATTCTATTCTATTCTATTCTATTCTATTCTATTCTATTCTATTCTATTCTATTCTATTCTATTCTATTCTATTCTACTCTACTCTACTCTACTCTACTCTACTCTACTCTTGTTAAGTCAAGGGCCACCTATATTCACTCAGCTATTTTTACTTTCATAATTACCATGTGGTATAGGTGAGAGTGAGCGATCATAACTGGACCAAATTTAGTCAACAAAGGACTCAAAATTGCATTTCCTGAGTCCTAGCCCAGCCACTATTTACTGAATCTTCCCATATGTATTTCTAGACAGCCCACAGAAACTGTGTCATATTGCACTTGGTGATGCTGTGATGCAAGTTATACATTTCCAAGGCCGCCCAAATGGGATAGTAATTATTTTCTAGATGAAAGACCTTCCAACATGATTAACAAGGTTGAGGAATTATACTTTTTAGCCACAAGGACTGATTGAACAATTATATCTTTGATGGAATTGTGTTAAAGGACATTCAGTGTTTAAGCTTTATTTAGGCCTTTGTTATATTCACTTTTATGGCTTGTATCCTGCTTGACCACTGGTTTAAGAGCCGAATTTTTGGCTGCTATTGCAATGGTTAAGACTTCAAGTACTTGCTTAGGTATTTCACTGTATCTCATCCACTCCTGCATTCTAATTAGTTGCTATTGTCTCTCTTTCTCTGTTACCCCTGTAGGCTGCATCTCAATGATTTAATTAACACAGAAACAATGTAATCCAATCGAAAATACAGTGGAATAAATGAGAGCCAGTCTATTGCATTAGTCAAGCTTTGGTATAGATTCTGCATCTAAAAATCTGTGGTTCTAACCTTCAAAAAATGCTTACTGTCAAACCTGCATTAGTGAGCACTTAATAGCGTGAAGCTTAACTGAGATACCCCAGGGAGTCTTTGGCGCAGAACATGTGGAGTGGAGGTCTCTAATTGAAAAACTACCTACCGTAGCTTCATTATCTGCATCTTTCATACTGAGTTAATTATAGGAAGCTTTTCAATGCTGATACATGATAGGTAGAAACATCTAATGAGCAACTGTATATAACTATATTTGGCCGGTTTTAAGCACTGTTAGTGGATTGACTATTGACAGTTTTATGATGTTCATGGATCTTCTATCCAGCAAGACAAGAAACAATGGATGGAAACTAATCAAGGAGAGAAGCAACCTGGAACTAAGGAGAAACTTCCTAACAGTGAGAACAATTAACCAGTGGAACAGCTTTGCCTTCAGAAATTGTGGGCACTCCATCACTGGAGATTTGGAAGAAGACAGTCACTTGTCTGAAATGGTATAGGTTCTCCTGCTGGAGCAGGGGGCTAGACTAAAAGACCTCCAAGGTCCCTTCCAGCTTTATTCTATTCTAGTGTTTTTCAATTCCAGCCATTTGAAGATGTGTGGACTTCAACTCCCAAAATTGCCCTGCCAGCATGCTGAAGTCCATACATCTTCAAGTAGCCAAGGCTGAGAAACACTGGGTTAGATAATGTCATGGATAATAACAGACAATAGGGTTCGTAGATCTGGACTGCAAGAAATCCTGACAGCAGAAGATCTAGAAAACAATCTCCCTAAAGAATCACATGATTTTGACAAGCAACAGGAATGACCATCAACTTCATGCCCTGCTTGTAACTATCTCAAAGACCATTGATGGATCCCTGTTGAGATCTTTTGGATTTCTTTTTTTACATTTTTGGAACACAGTCTATTATTGAAACACAGACTGGACAGCCACTTGTCTGGAATGGTATAGGGTCACCTGGTTGAGCAGGGGGTTGGACTAGAAGACCTCCAAGGTCCCCTCCAACTCTGTTATTCTGTCACTCTGTTTTTTTTATCATTTGATTTTCAATATATTGAAAGAAAACAAATGGAGATTGACAATGGTCTTGGCCCAAACTGAAATGTAGACACGTGCCCAACTTTTCTTATCGTGCAATTTGTTTGCAGAATTCCTTCAGTTCATCTTCACTATCATTCTGCAATGGAGTGTGAAAATAAGCCTGGGAGACAGAAGGAAGAGCCACAACCTAATTCTCTGGAAAGCAAGAAAGGGGAGGTGAGCTTTCTGTTACTGCAACCTTACAACAAAGGTATTATTAATATTCGTGTTTTTGATTTCCTGTCTGGACTGCCACAAAGAGCTGGCCCATTCTTTGTCTTGCCTGCCAGTTATGGATGGAGCTAATGGATTAGACCAGGGGTAGGCAAACTTGCCTCTTTTATGACTCGTGGACTTCAACTCCCAGAATTCCTGAGCCAGCATGGCTCAGCTTGGAAACCTCTCCTTTTCCCCTCAGCTTGGTTGGCTCAGGAATTCTGGGAGTTGAAGTCCACGAGTCATAAAACGGCCTAGGCCTAGGCCAGGGGTAGGCAACCTTGGCTCTTTTATGACTCGTGGACTTCAACTCCCAGAATTCCTGAGCCAGCGTGGCTCAGCATAGAAACCTCTCCTTTTCCCCTCAGCTTGGCTGGCTCAGGAATTCTGGGAGTTGAAGTCCACGAGTCATAAAAGAGCCAAGGTTGCCTACCCCTGTATTACACAATGATGGTTTATTGATTTATTTATTTTATTGTGTTGTGTCCCATCTTTGTGAGATAGGTTGGGTTGAGGGAGGGAGCTGGAGTTAAAGTCCATCTGCTGAGATTAATGGTGAAATAAACATTTTGACTAGTTCTTTCTGACTCAAGTCAAGTGAGTTGACAGTGCAGCCACAATCAAATTGTGAGGGAATTTGATTCTTTCTGTCACGTAGCAAAGAAGAGAAGAAGGCATCCCATACTTGAATAGCTATTGCCCAGCTTAAGTGGACCTCTGGTGTCATTTCTGAGAGCAGTTCCTATAAACATTGTTGTTATATTCTTTTTTTTCCCTATTCATTATCATACTTACATAAAGTACTAATAGCAAACTTGCCCTCGGAGGCTTACAAGGACTTATAATCGACTAAAATTATCCTATTATAATAGATCTTATTCATTAAAAAGGGAAGAGGATTTGTTCACTTCATATTGAGCCAAACAAAACGGATATTGCCTTTGTAAGCCAATGTGTGAACTGACACAAAATTATTCCCTGGAAATTTCATTTCTCTGTAATGTGTATGGCAGTTTTTCAATTAAATGTACATACAAAAAAATGGAAAGAGTACAACAAAAGGTTCAAAGTACAATAGTGAAAATATACAAAATATTTCACAGCAGGCAATACAATATACAACATGTGCATATTAAGGGCAATTTGCATGAAAATGTATGTGGATTTTTGTTCCAGATCTTTCTTTCTTTCTTTCTTTCTTTCTTTCTTTCTTTCTTTCTTTCTTTCTTTCTTTCTTTCTTTCTTTCTTTCTTTCTTTCTTTCTTTCTTTCTTTCTCCTTCCTTCCTTTTTTTTTAAAAAAAAAGCTTGAATGGGAAAAAAATCCAAAACTAAAAGAAACCTAAACTGACTTTCGGGTCTAGCAAGCACAAAAACAGAAGACAAAATGAAAACAATAAAACAAACTAAGATCAATGATGAAACAAATGCTAAAATTAGCTTCCAATTAAAGCTAGGCAAAGGTTATCTTTCTTTGCAGACTTCCTAAACCCTGGAGTGGGTGGGGGCAGTTGAAACTCCTAAAGGAGGACATTCCATAGTTTGGGAGCAAAGGAGAGATAGAATCACTCTTTTTTACCAATGGGATCTTCTTTAAAATGACCTCTCCTGTCTATTTCAACAATTGGACAAGTTTGTAGTAGGAGAATTTTCCCCTTAGTTAGCAAGGTCCTAAGTCATTTTGGCCTTTTGAAGATCAGTATCAACATCAACATGTGGTTGCTAAGCAAATGGCTATTTTAAGGCAGGAGTCCCCAACTCCTGATCCGTGGACCAGTACTGGGCCGTGGCATGCCAGCAACCGGTCTGCGCAAACAAGCAAAGCTCTATCCATGGGATGCAGGCAGCACACAAAACCATGCACTCACTGGTCCACAAAAAAACCTTTCTCCATGGAACCGGTCCCTGGTGTCCAAAAGTTTGGGGACCTCTGTTTTAAGGGTTCGACCCTATACTAGGGTTGAAACACTTTGAAGAACTTACAAAATTAGCTGGGTTTTTTCTTTTTTCTTTTCCTGGTACACCTTATTTAATGAACTAACAGCCTGCGTTCAAAGGAAGATCTGCATTCTCTAAACCTTGTCATCACTTGTCATGAAATAATCCACCTATGAAACAACACTTCCTTTCTGGTAACCCTTGACCAAGGACCCCATTCTTGCTAGTGAGAGAAAAGAAATGAGATGCAGGCATTTCGTTAAACATAGAATGAACACATAACATGCAGTAATCTTCATCATTTGTGCATGCTGGCATGACCTAAACCATGTTTTTCAGTGGTTGGGATGACATTTCATACTGGTTGCATTCACACAACATGCTTAACCAAATGAACTATAAGCAAAAATAGTCGTGAGTTCACTCAATAGACCAGAAAAATAGTACTTTAACAAGGCTAACACTAATCAAGGCTGGCATTTTGTGACAACTGCTTTTGCTAGCTCTTTACCTGACCTGATTAGATGTGTTCTGTAAAGACGGTTTCTAGATCACATTAACTAAATTAAACCAAAAAACCCCCCACTATGGTTTTCCTACCAAATAGGAAAAATAATCAAGTACTCATCATTTAAGAGATTTAGTTCGCTAAATTTGTCATGCATTTCTCGCTAAATTTTTCATACATTTCCTCACATTAGAAAGGAACAAAAGGTAAATGTCCTCCTTTGGTGAAAAAAAATCCACTCTTTTCATTACATATACTCGGACCAGAAATGACATTTTAATTATTGTTTTTCCTAATACACTGGCACAAATAGCTTTATCACAAATTGTGGAAGAATGGTATGACGTCTGTACAATGAAGACCAGCTCATAATAACACAGAGATGAAATATTCAATGCTTTTAAGTATAAAGCTGGAAATCCCAACCTCCTTGAAGGGTCTAGGAAAAGCTTGCCACAGCCATCTTGCTCCAGAGCAAGAGTTACAATAACACTGAAGAAATGGTGAAATAGACTCATTGCCAATGGAGGTATGAAAATGAAACGTGAATGACAAAAATTAAAATATTGCTTAAATTAAATTAAAACATATCCTTTCAGGTCCAAGTATATGTAATGAAAACAGTGGAAATTTTTTTTTCACCAAAGAAGGACACTCACATTTTGTTCCCTTCTATTGTGAAGAAATGTATGACAAATTTAGAGAACTACATCTCAGCGAGACTGTTCCTGAGCGAGTTGTTCCATGGCGAGTTGGCTGTGGTGAGTTGGCCCATTCTGCTCCTCGTACGAGAAATTGCTGTAGATTTTTCACAGAGAAATAAGTTGCTTTGCAAGTTCCTGACAAAAGATTTTGTGAATTATTCTACAGCTTTAATCTATCTATCTATCTATCTATCTATCTATCTATCTATCTGTCTGTCTGTCTGTCTGTCTGTCTGTCTGTCTGTCTGTCTGTCTGTCTGTCTGTCTGTCTGTCTACCTACCTACCTACCTACCTACCTACCTACCTACCTATCTATCTATCTATCTATCTATCTATCTATCTATCTATCTATCTATCTATCTATCTATCTATCTATCTATCTATCTTATCGATTGACAGACAGGCAGGCAGGCAGATGCCTGAATTGGCAAAATAGCCCCCAGGCACACAAGGGTTTGCATTTATTTTGATTGACTTTGATCCATCTTCAGGGGGGGGGGGAAATAGGGAGCTTTTGGCTATCTGTTGTTTTCAGAGATTTGTTTTCTAGTAACACCAATGACTGGCAGAGTTTAGGGAGAAGAGGAAATAATCAGGTGAATACACCACGAAGGATTTACAAAGAGAATTTGGGTAAGGAACATTGTGCAAGCAAGAGATTTCTTCATAGTCCTAATCATGCCGGAAAATAGCACAGGTGTTTGTTTATATATTGGATTTTGTATAATTCATATTCTGCTTACTTGAATTCTAATTTTCTGACCATCCAGATTGTTTGCACTAGATTAGCAGGTGAATAATTTGGCCTGAAAGTTGTCTGGGTGACTTTGGGTCACTCACTCTGTTAGACAAACCTACCACATAGGATTGTTGTGGTGGGGAAAATAGGAGGAGGAAAGAATATTAAGCATGTTTGCTGCCTTGTGTTGTATATTTAAAATATAGGATAGACTATAATAATAATACAAAATCACTATCAGTCAATTGCAAAAGACAACTTTTCTTGGAACAGTTTATACGCTGTACCATTTACCTTTCATATGGTCAAACAACAACATCTGCCAATCCCAGGTCCTTATCAAGGACTTGGTAGGTGGACAAAAATGCCAAATCCTGTCTAAACATCTGGCTTACTGTGTGATGAACCATAATAATAATAATAAAAGTTGTGGCAAAAGACAGCAAAGGCAGTACCAATAGTAATACGTTCCTGGGGTGCAATCCCAAAATGACTGGCGTACCACTTGAACACCACTGACATCGATAAATTCACCATCAGTCAATTGCAAAGTAAGCTTTACTCGGAACAGCTTATATCCTTCAGTGATACGTCTAATACCATTAAACATCAACATTTGCCTATCCCAGGTGTAATATTATCAAACAACAGCATCACTCAGCCTATCCCAGGTTCTTGGGAAGGACTTGATAGACGGATGAAAATGCCATATCCAGTCTGAACATCTGGCTGACTGTGCTCAAACCATAAGAGTCAATATTGTAGAATTTCCAAATGCTAACTGATAAAATCTTGCCTATATCACACAATCAATCTCGAACACAAATCTTGAACACAAAGAACTGGAGAACCCAAAGTATCAAGATCTGAAAATCAAAGTTAAAACATTATGGCATAAACCAGCCATGGTTCTCCCAGTGGTTACAGTGAGTACCGTAGGGAGAAAAAAAAAATCTTCAATGGCACTTAAAAAATCTGGACGTTGACAACTTTTCCATACGTCAATTACAAAAGGCTCTGCTGCTTGGAGCCACATGCATTATGACAGCCTAGGTTCTTGGGAAGAAATCAGTGCTAATAAAGGTTATTAACACCAGCTAAAGAACTGGTGGCTGTGATTTCACATTGATGTTTCTATTGTAATAATAAACCTCACATTTCAACTTAATCTGAATACTGAAGCCAATTAACAAAACAAGAAATATACAAAATTGGAATAGAGTAAAAATTAGATCCACCAATATTTCTGATGAATGTATCATTTTTCTATCTGCCAAATACAGGTAGTCCTTGAATGAACGGTATGTGGCTAAGTGAGAAACGTGTTAAGTGAGTTTTGTGACTTTTCTTGCCACGTTTAATAAGTGAATCGCTGCAGTTGTTAAGTTAGTAACACGCTTGTTAAGTGAATCTGGCTTCCCCATTGGCCTTGCTTATCAGAAGGTCATGTGACCCTAAGAAACTGCAACCGTCATAAGTAAGAACCAGTTGCCATGCAGCCAAATGTAAATCACCTGATCACGGGGATGCTGCAATGGTCATAAAATAAAATAATAAATAAATAAATAAGTGTAAAAAACGGTCATAAGTCACTTTTTTCAGTGCTGTTGTAACTTTGAATGGTCCCTAAATGAACTCTTGTAAGTCAAGAACTACCTGCACATAGGAAAACCTGGGAAAATACACATAAGCCGGTGCACATATAAAACAGGCCAAGCATTCATCATACAATTGTATATTGACCATTGGGCTACACTCTGTGAACACCCCTGATATGGAATTGAATTTTCTTATTGAGAAAGCCTTTGTCCATAGCACATTCACTTGGAAGAAACTGTACACGAATGCATGCAATAGAAACATGTGCAGAAATGCACGGAAATATTGTGTGTAGAGGTGGTTGGGTTTTGTTTTTGTTTTTTTGACCCTACTGAAATTGTTAAGTCTGGCAGCATTTGAAATTGCTTTAAGATGAGCAATTTGGGTCAGGGAAAAGGACAGAATAATCACAAGTGCAAACTTAATCCTCTAAAATGCACTGTATGCATGAAAAAAATAGGTCAGATGTTTATCTTTTTTTAAAAAAAAACAAATAACATAAATTTAAAAAAAAAATCCTAGCTTTGATGGCTATCGATCAATCGTTCAATCACAAAGTGTGGGTGAACCACACAAAAACACAACCTCTCTCAACGTGAATACATTAAGCGCAATTAATGACTGGCAAACTGCCATGTTCTGGATGTTAGTTCAGTGAAGGTCTGTTTGCACATGGACACCATCATTTCAGAATTACTGAGCGTGCTTAAGATTAATTGGAGTCCCTCCAACCAGGGGAAAAATCTGCCGAACCCTGCTAGCTCGTAATGATCTGAATTTATTTATATATTTATTTCTATTTCCTTGAATCACTTGCTTCAAAAAGCAATCTTCGGTGAGGCAACTCTGGGGTAAATTGAGAACAGAAGTTATTACGGCTACAGGGCTCTCCGAAATGCAGAGGAATTGCTCTTATCAGCAAGGGGGAGAGATAACCCATAATAATCAGACCTTGTCCTTCATGCATGGAGTGTAGCAATCATTAGTCTCTATTGGAAGAGCCGAGCAGCAGAGTTTTTTTTTATTTCTTCTGTACACTTGTGTCTATATTTTATGACCTGCTGCAATAACCACAAATTGCTATCATTTCTTAATCTTGAATGTTTTCCCTCTCCTAAGCATGAATTACAACGTAATACAGTATGCATTCCCCGTGCAAGTGACAAATATTAGGAGGAATATTACGCTTGGGTGAAGCAGCTGCATTTCTGGTGACACCACATTTTGTGCTGCTGAAGGTCTTTGAGTCAAGCAGAATAGAGCTGGAAGGGACCTTGGAGGTCTTCTAGTCCAACCCCCTGCTCAGGCGTGAGACCCTACACTATTTCAGACAAGTGGATGTGCAGTCTCTTCTTAAAAGCCTCCAGTGATGGAGCATCAACAACTTCTGATAGCAACCTGTTCCACTGGTTAATTGTTCTCCCTGTTAGGAAGTTTCTCCTTAGTTCTAGGTTGCTTCTCTCCTTGGCTAATTTCCATCCATTCCTTTCTTTTCTCTAGACTAGCCATACCAGATTCCACTGAAGTCCATTGAAGGCTACACATAACCATTCTAATAGTTGCCTGCAAGGCTTTGAAGAGACATTTGTATACACACTCAAGTCTCTATCACTACTGCAACTGCAGGATTTACAATCTAGATGAAGAATTAAGATGGGCAACTTTTAATAAGCAGAACCAAAACAGATCACATAGATCCAACAAAACCACTTCCTCGTGAATGCCTTTGCTCAGAAAAATATGGAGCCACCTGAATGGAATCAGGACAGGCAAAGCTCTTTAAGTGGGGAATGGCTGAGAGCCCACAATGCACCTGTGCTGCACTGCATAAATTATAACACACATAGTTCAAGAATGTCCCCTCAGGAAATTTCAGGGCACCTGAGAGCATCTCAACACAGCCACACCAGAAGCA
This sequence comes from Vipera berus, assembly GCF_964194415.1. NCBI lineage: Eukaryota > Metazoa > Chordata > Lepidosauria > Squamata > Viperidae > Vipera > Vipera berus. Next base: position 11,515,429 of record NC_138204.1, read on the forward strand.
GTTAGGTGATTAACTTCGTTAGATATTGAATTATAACATCTATCCCATTTCAATTATAAGGTTCATGTTATTGTGGTTTTATCTTAATTTAATATATTATCTCCTATATTGTATTGTCCAATTGCTGATGCTTTATTCTGCCATATGCTAAATACATTATACATACATACATACATACATACATACACACACACATACATACATAGATGACTGCAGGAAAAGATCCGGAGGGATACAGCTAGCCCTGTAGACTTAAGACTACAATTGAGCCAAAATTTCCATCGCTAAGCAAGGCAGTTGTTAAGTGAGCATCCTTTTTTGTTGCAATTGTTTAATAATAATAATAATAATAATAATAATAATAATAATAATAATAATAATAATAATAATAATAATAATAATAATAATAATAAGAAGAAGAAGAAGAAGAAGAAGAAGAAGAAGAAGAAGAAGAAGAAGAAGAAGAAGAAGAAGAAGAAGAAGAAGAAGAAGAAGAAGAAGAAGAAGAAGAAGAAGAAGAAGTTAGAAGGGATCTTGGAAGTCATCTAGTCCAACCCCCTGCTCAGTCAGGAAACCCTATACCATTTCATATAAATGGTTGTCCTGTCTCTTCTTAAAAACTTCTAGTGTTGGAGCGTTCACAGCTTCTGGAGGCAAGTTGTTCCACTGATTAATTGTTCTCACCATCAGGAAATTTCTCCTTAGTTCTAGGTTGCTTCTCTCTTTGGTCAGTTTCTATCCGTTGCTTCTTGTCCTGCCTTCAGGGGCTTTGCAGAATAGGTTGACACCCCCCCCCCCCCGTTTTTTGTGGCAACTCCCCCCCCTTAGATATTGGAACACTGCCATCGTGTCACCCCTCGTCCTTCTCTTCATTAAACTAGATGTACCCAATTCCAGCAACCGTTCCTTATATGTTTTAGCCTCCAGTCCCCTAATCATCTTTGTTGCTCTTCTCTGTACTCTGTACATGTCAAACTCGCGATGTCACCTGACGTCGTGCGACGTATCGGAACTTTTTCCCACTGCCGGCAATGGGATGGGCGCGGTTTCTCCGTGATGCTCCGGTCCGCGGGCCGGCAGTTTGACACCCCTGTTCTAGAGTCTCAACATTTTTTTATATATCATGGTAACCAAAACTGAATGCAGTATTCCAAGTGTGGCCTTACCAAGGCATTTCTAAAGTGGTATTAGCAGTTCACGTGATCTTGATTCTATTCCTCTGTTAATGCAGCCTAGCATTGTGTTGGCTTTTTTGGCAGCTGCAGCACACTGCTGGCTCATATTGAAGTGATTGTCCACTAGGATTTGTGAACTGAATTATGTAGTTGTTAACTGAATCAGGCTTCCCTGTTGATTTTGCTCAGTTACAGATTTTTAGCCAACATCTATCCCTTTTAAGATTTTAAATTAGGATTGCCATGATATAGACTGAGTTTGAAAAGCAACATAAGGCTGAATTGACTATACATTTTTTTTACCAGTCAGATATAGGTTTGTTTTCTTCTGTTCAATCATGTCTAATTCTCAGAGACTGCTAGACCAGAGGTCCCCAACCTCTGGGCCAAGACCTACTACCGGACCGTGGACTGCTGGCCATTGGGCCACAGGACAGGCTAGATGTGTCCGTGCACTCACCCCCTCTCACGCTATTGCCACCACCGCTATGCAAACGGGGCAATGTGGGATGAAAATGGGGTGCTGTGTGCCAAAAATGGGGCACTGCGTGGTGAAAACGGGGCAGCGCTAGCGCCTGTATGGCAAAAACAGAGTAGTGTTAGGGAGTGTCACGCAGGTGCTAGCACATCCCCATTTGCATCATGCGTGCTCGTGGCCCCATTTGTGCGCACGCACGTGCACATACATAAAATGCTTCCCCCTCCCTTTCTTTTTGGTTCGCCAGCCAAGGAAGGTTGGAGACCTCTGGCCTAGACAAGTCCTTGCAATTTTTGTTTTGCAAGGTTTTCCAGAAGTGGTTTGCCATTGTTTCCTTTCTAGGGCTGAGAGAAAGTGATTGGCCCAAGGTCACCCAATTGGCTTTACACCTAAGGCAGGACTAGAACTCAGTTTTTCAAGCTTGAGGCTTTAACCACTACACCAAACCAGCTCTCCATTTTTTTTTATTAAACACACAAATACAAATTAATTAATTGAATTATTTTGACACAATTTAATCTACGTTTTCATGAATTGGGCCGGAATTTTCTTTAAGCCCTCTTTGCTATATTGTACAACAGTACCTCAGTACTCATCCCTAATTGGTTCCAGGAGGTGTGATGAGTACAAAAAATGATGAGTACCAAACAATTCCCCCCCCATAAGGAATAAAGTAGAGTGAGTCACAAGGCAGACAACACAAGTTATAGCTTGCGCTTTGAGTACCAAACCAACGATGAGTACCAGGACAAATTTTTCACATCAAAATGCATTGAGTACCAAATTTGATGAGTTTCAAAGCAGTTGAGCATCAAGGTACCACTGTATATAAATACTTTCTTTCTCTTCCTTTGAAAAGAAAAAACCAAAACACTGCCATCAGGTTGCAATTGGCTTTCGAATCACGTCTTTCCTCTCAAGTATTTGTTCCTTTAAATATAATAGTTAGCAATGCTGTTATGAACCATGATATCTTTCTCTCTCCTGCTCTGTCAACACAGAATACTTACTAAGCAGAGAGCACTACGTGTGATAAATATTACCTGTCAGGCCTTTTACTTTGATCTTGTTTGAAAAGAGGGGAGGGTTGCTAGGAACAAAGCCTTCTAAATCACTTGCCTGGAATTTTCAAATTCTTAAGTGGGTTGTTTGTTTTGCCTTAAAGGAAAGCGCGCTAAACTATTTTACATTGTCAACACTATTTTTAAATAAAAATCTTCCTTTGTACTTACAAGCTTCCCTCTATAAATACTTAGTTTCATTTTGTAAAATTAAAATGGGGATGATGTTGGATAAGCATCACCTGTTTCCCCTGATTCCCTCTAATTCATTCACCCATCTGGCTACAGGAAAAAGAACTCTGTTTAAGAGCCTGATTTGAAAGCAACTACATTAATTCTACTCCTTCATCATCTCCTGGACTAAAAAAAAATCATTTCTCTGTGCCTATGCAAACTCATTTCATGTTCTGTTCTACTTTTACATTATACAGAAAATACTACGGTTTTAGTTGAATATTAGAGTAATTTTCCTAGCATTAATATGGGATCAGTTTTGGATAGTGGATTCCGTTTCATCTCTTGACACCCAAAATGGTAAAAGAGGAGAAGGAGGAGGTGAAGAAGAAGAAAGGAGAAAGAGAAGGAGGATGAGGATGAGGGGGAGGGGGAGGGGGAGGAGGAGAAGGAGGAGGAGGAGAAGGAGGAGGAGAAGGAGAAGGAGAAGGAGAAGGAGAAGGAGAAGGAGAAGGAGAAGAAGAAGAAGAAGAAGAAGAAGAAGAAGAAGAAGAAGAAGAAGAAGAAGAAGAAGAAGAAGAAGAAGAAGAAGAAGAAGAAGAAGAAGAAGAAGAAGAAGAAGAAGAAGAAGAAGAAGAAGAAGTTAGAAGGGTGTATTTACTTTGGATATCTGCAGGCAATGGTGTGACAAGCATTGCTGCTTCGGAGGTCTGGCTGCAGCAGTCCTAAGGTAAGTGGGTGCAGGACATGTGGGGCAGCTCCACACACCCCCCCAACCTAGCTTGATTTTTAGGCATGCACCTCACCAGTGGTGGGATTCAGCCAGTTTGCATCAGTTTGGCAGAACCGGTAGCTAGTTTTTCCCCCCAGGCCCAGAATGGACTTCCGGAAGTGACATCCACACAGAGAACCAGTTGTTCACATATTTGAATCCTACCACGGCATCTCAACACAAAACTAGGGCTTATTTTGGAGGTAAGGCTTATATTAGGCGCACACGTTAAAATGAAGCTAGGGCTTATTTTCAGGATAGATACATAGATATATATTTAGATTTAGATACAGATTTAGATATAGATATATTATTTATTCCATGTTATTCAATGATTCTATATGGGTCTCCTGCTTGAGCAGGGGACTTTCACTAGATGCCTCGTTGCTGAATAAAATAGATATGAAGAAGGTTTCTATCTAATCCTAAAGCTTTCACAGAAGGCCTGCCAATAAATTTATTATTTTTTTATTGAAAGTTTTATAAAAGTTACAATATAAACCCAGCCCACCCCACCTTCCACCCTCCCCCTCCCTCACTTCCCAGAGTTGAATACAGGGTTACAAATAAAATAAACATAATCTAACTATGTTAGTAATGCGCTTTAACTCCCTTTAAACTAAAAATACAGACCAAGTTGGAATATACATACCAATAACATAAACAAATAACATCCTTATTATTAAACTAATCAAAAATTTCACTATAATAAACTACTAATAAAAATAACAATATAAAATCTATTCATAAACCAAATGAAACTTTTTAGTCCCATATTTATTCTGAATATAATCTATCCATCTTCTCCAAACCGAAATGTATCTTTCTTGTGAATGATCCTTCAAGTAAGCAGAGATCTTAGCCATTTCTGCTGCCTGCCAATAAATTTATGAACAGTTTGTAGATCTACAGGAATTCTGAAGGGGAAGCAAAACAACAACAAGGAAAATCACTGAAAAATAAGAAAATGAAGGCTGAGAGGAATAGGAAGAGAGAGAGAGGAAATGTATTATTTGAGGACAAGCTGGCAAGTCCTTCTGGTTCTCAACAGTTGGAAAAAAAAGTGTGAAATTGCAGATTCAGATTGCAGTTACTTTTTCCACTTTGCAATAAGTACTGGGGAAAGGGGAGGGGCCGACCAATAACGTCTCTATGGAGTCCAAAAATCTGTGCTCACAAATTATATAATGATAAATAAAATCATAAGGTTTTTTTTAAAGATTGCTGTTCAAGCAGAAATAACAGGAAGGCTTTTTAACAACACTGTTAACCGTCGCTGCATTTTTGCATTTTTTTTAAAAAAAAAACGTTCCTCAGAAATCTGTTCCACTGTGGAAACCGTCTCTGTTTAGGTTTTCTGATTATAGTAAAATAGCCATCTGCATGCTATCAAGGGGGAGGAAATGGATTGTCCCACCCAAAACTGGGACAATTTGAGAGTTATATAGGTTGAATTTGAGGAAGCTATCAGTGGCTGAAACCGACATATTTGCATTTTATTTATTTAATTTATAGAACCACCCATCTACCTTCATAGCTCTTTACAGGCAGTCCTCGGTATACGACCACAATTGAGGCCAACATTTCTGTTGCTAAGCAAAATATTTGTTAAGTGAGTGCTGCCCCATTTTATGACTTTTCTTGCCACAGTTGTTAAGTGAATGACTGCAGTTGTTAAGTTGGTAACATGGTTGTTAAGTGAATCTGGCTTCCCCGTTGACATTGCTTGTCAGAAGATCACAGAAGGGGATCACATGACCCTGTGACACTGCAACTGTCATAACTATGAAACAGTTGCCAAGCATCTACATTTTGATCACGGGATCATGGGACTGCTGCAACAGTCAGAGTGAAAAATGGTCATAATTCACTTTTTTCAGTGTAATTCACTTTAACAACCCCTAAATGAATGGTTGTAAGTCAAGGACCATCTGTATTTAATTATGAAGCTCAAAAACTTTGTCCACCGAATGAGAAAGAGGACTCATTGGAAAAGGCTGAAGGCAAAAGCAGAAGGGGGCAGCAGAAGTTGAGATGGTTAGATACAGTGGTGGGATTCAGCCAGTTCGCACCACTTTGGTAGAACCAGTAGCTAATTTTTTGTTGCCCAGGCCCAGGATGGACTTCCAGAAGCGGCATCCATACAGAGAAACGGTTGTTCACATATTTGAATCCCACCACTGGCTAGATAGAACCATCAACACAATGAACATGAATTTGGCCAGACAGTGAAAGACAGGGGGGCCTGGCATCCTATGAACCTTGGGATTGAGAAGAATTGGACATGGCTTAGCGACTGAACAACAGCAAGTCCATTCTAGGACAAGAGAGTTTTTGATTGAACAACCTGTGCCTTGCATACCTAGTCAAAGCCATTTTTCCATTGTGTGAAATTTCTCAGTAGGCCAGATTGCTTCTGACACGAATATCTCATGCAATTAAAAGGGAAATGCAGAAGAGCAGCACAACCTAATCCTAGGAGGAAGCAATGCTGTGCTCTAATAACTTAGGGAACCAGTTGGTTGGATGTAGCAGGAAGGAAAGTACAACATCCAGAGAACCAGCATTATATAGACAGTATACAGAATGCGGTAAATGCTGTTATCAATTAGGTTTCCATAATTTTGCCAGGGGATGAGGAAACAGCTTGGTAGGGTTTTGCTACCTGTGTTTTGGGATGCAGCCAGAGGGAAAATACAGAGCTCAGCCAGCTCTGACAAGATTCATATGGCTTCAAACAAACAAATGAAAAATAGAGAGTCCTCACCACATAAATCCATTCTGGCAAGCTACAGGGAGATGAAGGATGGGCCATCAGTCAGAATGCAGCTGTGGGACTTTTCAACGAAGAGTGATAGAAGTGGAGGAAAACAGTCAACAGGTGAGTGGGCCTACCTGCTTGAACATCTGTGGCTCTGGTTGCTGTGGTGCAAAGAAACATGCAAAGCTGTCCTACAGCAACTGCTCAAGTCTCTCAGAGGACATACAGTCTCTTTTTGAAGTACACAACTAAAATCCTAGGGAGCCTCCAAAGGTTCTTGAGTACGGTCCCCAATGCCCTTCCAAAACCTGTCATCAAGTTATAATTCTTAACAGGATGTGAAGGGAAACTCTCTTTAACCCATGTGAGACTAGTAATTACATACACTAAAGATGTGCAGAACTTTCCATTCCGGGACACTTTGGACTATGTTGTGGAACCATGATAATTCAGGCATTCCAGATGTGGAACAGTCTTTTTCTATAAGATAGGTCTCCTACTTAGAATTAGCAAATGTTCCAGATGTGCTTTTGTCTGTTCCTGCTTTTGCACATCCTTAATATCCAATATAATTAATTTTAAGGTAAAGGGAATGAGATCAAATATAGATTTTCATTCCGAATCCATCACTTTTGAAATATGAGCCCTGGCACAACAGTCAAACATCAAATGTCCCTCTTTCCTTTCCTTTCCTTTCCTTTCCTTTCCTTTTTCCTTTCCTTTCCTCCCTCCCTCCCTCCCTCCCTTCCTTCCTTCCTTCCTTTCTTCCTTCCTTCCTCTCATTCACGAACTTGCCCAACCTGCCATACCCAATACCTGCAACCATTCTTCATATTGTTTTTGCCTCTAGGCCTTTAATCATCTTAGCTGGCCTTCTTTGCTCTCACACACATATATGGGTGCCTATATATATTATTATTATTATTAATCCCATTTATATCCCGCCCTTCTCCGAAGACTCAGGGCGGTTTACAAGCACAAATCAATGTGTTTAGCAATAGCCTTCATTCTATGTATATGCCTGCTTATTACATATATATGATTTCCAACAATGTGTCAAAGGTCTGAACTGTTGGTTTGGAAGAAGCCTTTTGAAATTAGCTACACAAAATTAAGGCAAGGGCCACATGCAGTGTTAAGTTCTTGGCTTTTCAAGAATCTATAAATGCTTAATAGCTTTAGTTGGAAAACCACAGGTGAGCTTCTTGTGTCTTCTATCTTTTATAGGCTTCTTCTCTGAATGTAGGCTAAGAAGAAACATTTTAGCCTCCAATGGTTTAATCAAAACTCATTTGAAAACAGCGTGGACATTTCAGCTGATGCTGAATACAAGGCAAACCATATCTAGGCTGCCAAAATCCAGGCACCCATTTGATCACAACAAAGAGGTTGTGTTTCCTGTATATCTTTGCTACCACTAGCAATGAAATAGACTTTTGCAGTCCAGATATGGGAAGCCCTAGGAATACAGCTGATCAAATATTTGTAGAAAGTAATAAGATTTAAGCATGCAATTCTTACAGTGTTTCAGCTACCCGTGTTCCAGACTCAAGTCAAAATGCTGATTCTTACTTGTAACCTCTTTTATAGTTTGAACTATTACGTTTAAAGAACTGTCCCTTATGGGCTAATTATGTAACCAGGTTAAGCAGGATGTGTGACCATCACCTATGTAATCTTGTTGTTGCTGTTATTGTCATTGTTATTATTGCATCACACTGAGTTGGGGAAAAATGGAAACATACTGAACGCAAGGGTGTTTCTGGATGCTCACAGGATCAACATAATACTGTCTTCTAAAAGGGGCCCTGCCAGATGTTGGCGCAAAGACAGACTATCAATAAATACCAATATTTGCAGCTCAGCTTTGAAAGGAGGAGTACTTGGTGTTCTGAGCTTGCTTGTTTTCTTGCAGACATTTCATTACCTAAACTAGGTAACATCATCAGTGCTAGACAGAACAGGTAAGCTTTTTCTTATTCTAATTACAAGGCTGCCTTGGCCTGATCCGGAAGAGATATTTTTGCCTGCTGATAGACAAAAGAGAACCAGTTTAATATAGTGGTTAAGCTGTTTAAATCAGGAGTGAAGAACCCTGAATACTAGTCCTATCTTAGGCACAGAAGCCAGCTGGCTGACTTTAGGCTACTCACTTTCTCTCAGCCCTGATTTAAACAGCTGAACCACTAGATTAAATTGGTTGATTGGCTCAAGGCAGGCACGCAAAGATAGAGACAAAAGCAATGGAGGAAAATTACACTGACTAGGAAAAGAAGCTGTTGACTGAAAAACATCTGTCAACATTTTAACAAGGCTGAGCTGCACATAAGTGGTGTTGATGCCTAATGTAGAGGTCCCCAACCTTTCAGGCATCAGGTTTTTCCATGGACTGGAGAGTGTATTGCTTTGTGTGCTGCTTGCATCTCAAGGATGGGGTTTTGCTTGTTTGTGCAGATCAGTTGTTGGCATGCCACGGACCGGTACTGGTCCACGGACCCGGGGTTGAGGACCCCTGGCCTAATGGACACAGTCCTTCCACACTCTGGATACATGAAACAGGAGAACTACAAACTAGATCAACAGTCATATATCCCCGCAATTGTTTTTATTGGGCATTGTTGTAGATTGTGATGTTAAAGAAACTAACTTGATGTTGAACATGATAACGGCAGCACGGTTACTGGTGGGACAATATTGGAAGAAGGATAGTTTGCCCACTGTAGAAGAATGGGTGTTTAAAGTTTCGAATCTTGCAGAAATGTCTAAGATTTCTGCTTATTTGAAAGATCATTCACAGGAAAGATATATTTCAGTTTGGAGGAGATGGATAAATTATATTCCAAACAAATATGGGACTAAAAAGTACCATTTAGCTTATGAGTAGATTTTAGTGGGATATTGTTATTGGTACGTTGTTTGTAGTTATGTTAAAAGAGAGTTAAAGCGCATTATGAATTTGGTTAATTGTATATTATGCATAATTTTTATTTAGAATATGATTATTGTAACTATAATCCTGTATTTAGCTCTGGGAAGTGGGGGGGGGGAAGTGGGTGGGTTTGGGGTGGGAGGGATTTGGGGATATATTGTAAAATTTTGTTTTTGTAAAACTCTTTAATAAAAAAAAACAGTCATATAGGGGGAAGGTGCATTTTGTAATGGTCCCTTCACCATGCGAGATAGAAAACAGAATGAATGAGTTCTAAAATTGCCACCAGTCCTGCTTTACTCAACCACAACCACATGGGATGACATAGCAGTTCCCTTCAGTGGTATTCATTGCCATTGTGCCTTTTCCTCTCTTCAGGAAGGGATTTAGGACCAAAGCCAAAAGAAAGAAAGAAATTCTGAGGTATGTTACCAAATTGCAACTCCCAGAGATAGAAAAATGGCACCAAAATAAAAAAATAATAGTATTTAGTTTATTAAGATACATCACAGAAAAGAGAAACACGTGGACATCAGACTTTGAGAAAATGAGTTAGAATTCAGATTTAATTCTGTTTTTTTTAAAAAAGGAAATATTAGATAGGTCCATTCAAAACAGAGGGGAAAAGAGCTTTACAAAAAATTGGGCAAGGTAGGACTAGGTCTAATATTCAGGAATTAAACAAATTTTATACATGTAGTCCTTGACTTACAACAGTTTGCTTAGTGACTGCTCGACGTTACAACAGCATTGAAAAAAGTGACTTACGGTATGTCCATTTTTCGCACTTATATTTATTATTAATTGAATTTATATATAATTTATTTATAACCACTGCAGCATCCCCCATAGTCACGTGATTTACATTCGATGCTTGACAACTGACTCACATTTATGATGGTTGTAGTGTCCCAGGGTCACATGATTCCCCATTTTGCAACCTTCCAAACAAACAAAAGCCAATGGGAAAGCCAGATTCACTTAACAATTTAACACTTACTAATTTAACAACTGCCGTGATTCACTTAGCCCAGTGGTCAGCAACCTTGGCTCTTTTATGACTTGTGGACTTCAACTCCCAGAATTCCTGAGCCAGCATGGCTCAGCTTGGAAACCTCTCCCTTTCCCCTCAGCATGGCTGGCTCAGGAATTCTGGGAGTTGAAGTCCATGAGTCATAAAAGAGCCGAGGTTGCCTACCCCTGGCTTAGCCAATGGGGCAAGAAAAGTCGTAAACTGAGGCAAAACTCATTCAACAAATTTCTCACATAAATTTCTGGCCCAATTGTGGTCATAAGTTGAAACTACCTGTACAGCTAACCTTGTCACCAAAGGTGATTCTGGGCAGTGCACAACAGTGGCACGCAATTTAGCCAATGGTCCTTATGGATTTCTGTACTAGAGATAATGGATATTGTGTTTGTGTGTAATCTGATTTAATAGGGCCTTTGGAGCACACCATGTCAGAGAGGCTTGTTAGCGACTAAGGCAAGCCACGTTTTGAATTGGAAGATGCGTGTAGAAGAATTTTTCTATTTTCCAAGTTCAGGTGCACATTATCTTTAGTTTTAGCAGGTAGAGAGAAAGCTGTAAGTGAAGCTCTTCTACTTATGAAAGTTCGCAGCTGCAATGGACAATTAAGATGTGCAAAACCAAACATAAACATGATAATATCCTCATTGGGATCAAATAAGCAGTAAAAGACAAGCCAACACAAAACATAAATCGGGAAGTCTGGTACTGCTTTCTTCACAAAAACCTAGAGGAATAATGAAAGCGAGCGAGAATGTAGAGGGAGGCGACCGATGTCAAGGTAAGCCAGGTGGTAATTTTGGGAATGGAGAACTGCAATTTCAGAACTATAGCAGAAATGTTATAATTCATAGCATGATTAGATTCATATATCACACTAAGTTTTAAGGCAGTTTGTGTAGGAGGCTGAGCCCAAGGGAGGGGTCAAGAGTGGCATCAGATTCAAGTCCCTTCTTGCCCACAAGAGATCTAACCCTTGAATTCCATTGACTTTTATCTACTGCTGATTTTCTTTGGCTGTTAGTTCAGATTCTTATAGAGAGCTTAAGCTTGCAATAAATCTTTATATAGCTAGTCCTCGACTTAAAATGCAGTTCATTTAGTGACCATTCAAAGTTACAAAGGCACTAAAAAGTGAATTATGACCATTTTTCACACTTACAACCTTTGTAGCATCCCCCTGGTCATGTGATCAAAATTCAGATGCTTGGCAACTGGTTCATACTTGTGACCATCACTGTGTCCCAGGGTCATGCGATCACCTTAACAAATGTCTCACTTAACAACAGAAATTTTGGGCTCAAATGTGGTTATAAGTCGAGGACTACCTGGATTTTCTGATTTCCCCAGTGCTTGACAGTTTGCCTGATTTTGGCTTTTCACGTGAAATAAAACCAGATAATGGCTTGTTGAAAAAATAACATATTAAACCGTGGACAAACAATGTGTGACTACAAGAAGTTAGAGAGAGCTTAAGCTTGCAATAAACCATTATACAGGGAGTCCTCGGCTTACAATGGTTCATTTAGTGACCGTTCAAACTTACAACGGCACTAAAAAAAGTGACATGGCCACTTTTCACACTTACGACCGTTCCAGTATCCCTATGGTCACGTGATCAAAATTCAGACCCTGGGCAACTGGCTCATATTTATTAGTGGTGTTGTGTCCCAAGATCATGTGATCACCTTTTGTGACCTTCTGACAAGCAAAGTCAATGGGGAAGCCAGATTCACTAACTTAAAGGCAGTGATTCACTTAACAACTAGAGCAGGAAAGGTTGTAAAATGGGGCAAAATTCACTTAATAAATATCTCACTTAACAACAGAAATTTTGGGCTCAGTTAGGGTCATAAGCTGAAGACTACCCGTATACCTGCTGGCAAGAGGGTGCTTTGTGTGGAGCAGACATGTCAAACACAAGGCCCGGGGGCCAGATCCGGCCCGCGAAGTGGTTTCATGCAGCCCGCGAAGCCATCCTGGAAACAGTGAGGGAACGGCCCCCACTGCCTTGGCCCTGGCCCAGAGACCCTCCTTCTGCCAGAGACCCTCAGATCTGTCCCACTCCTGCCCAGGCCCCCATAGGCACCCTTGATGCGAACGATGTAGAGCTGGCCACGCCCACCCAGCAGGCCATACGCACTCTAGCCACGCCCACCCAGTAGGCCATGCCCACCTTGGCCATACTCACCCGGCCCCCTGAGGGCAACCGCAATGCTGATGCGGCCCTCAATGAAATTGAGTTTGACACCCCTGGTGTGGAGGAAAACTAGATCCTTATACAACTTTTGGCAGCTTCAGTGTTTTGGACTGAGAAACTAGGAAAGGTCTTTTCTATGCCTCTCGCCCCATCCACTGTTTAGCTGTGGGCTATGCTTTCTCTTATCTAACTGTTCTCTCTTTGCCCAATCTCCCATGGTCTTCTTTCATTACATCTGCTGGATGACACCTTGAGACACGGATGCCTCCAGGGAAGAGCAAAGGGAGGCAATGGTTGGAGTTGCAAGGCAGACCGGATCAAGAAACCAACTTTATAGGAAGACTAGGATTAAAATTTATTAAAATAGACTACAGTTACAGAATCATGCAAGTCTGCTTTTGTTATACCTTCCCTCCTTCTTAAACTCCAATGAGCAACCAGCCTGTGTCTCTTCCTAAAATTATCTCCTTTCCTGGGGCTTAAAGAATGCTTCTGCCCTCATTGTTTCTGTAACAGCTTCTGAATATTCCCTTCAAAGCTATTGACAGGATGTCTATAGCAGAGTTCCCCAACCTTTCTGGGTTGATGGCTCAGTGGGAAAGGGAGGGGTAGGCCTTTTATGCGTGCGTGCACACATGTGAATGGGGCTGCGAGCATGCACCTGCTGCAAACAGGGCCGTGAGTGACCACGTAATGCTTGCGGTCATGCTAGCACCTGGGCAATGCTTATGATGAAGCTCGTGCCAGTGCAACATTTGCAGTGACACTAGATGAGCAGGGGGGGGGGTGAGTGTGTGCACACATGAGGGCATGGCCTGATAGTGGGTCATGGCCCACAGATTGGGGACCCCTGGTCTATAGCAAGGGACACCACATGGATAGTAAGGCACTCACAGAAAAGGATGCACTGTACATCCTTTGCATCATGAAGTAAGCAAAATATATATATCTAATTTGCATCATTCATGTGATGACACCATGTGTGGTGTCACTCTGGTTGACCCTGGATATTTGTGCCTCAACACAAAACAAAATGTGCTGAACCACATTGCTTATAAACTCTTTGGTTGTTTTCTTGCAGACATTTCATTACCCAACTAGGGAATATCATCGGTGCATTGATGATGTTACTTAGTTGGTTAACGAAATGTCTGCAAGAAAACAACCAAGTTCAGAGAGCACAGAGGGCTCCACAGTTCAATCCTGAGCTACAAATATTCTCTTCTGCTGCTCATAGGGCACAAAACCAAGCAAAGCCACCTGACAAAACCCTCAATTTTTGTCATTAACCCCAATAATTTTCTAATTATTGAACACTATACAGGATTTTTTTCTAAAGTCATTGACACATGTTTGCAATAAAGAAAGAATAAGTATTTTGGAGCCTTCAAAATTATGCACAGTTTCTGCATATTAATCTCAGTAATTTCTCATTTCTGAGAGAATTACGGGTGAAAGTGGGAACATGTTTTGGATAATTAGAACAGGAACTTTTTTCTCTTCCTTTAAGTCAAAACTTGAAATCTCACTGTACCCGGAAGCTTTATTCTCTTTAGAGGTTTGTAGTGCACATGTATTCCCCTTTTATCTTTGCAAAATTGGGAAATGGATTAGAGTAAGAGACTGATAATTATGGAAATTAACTGTAAAATTGTAACTACAGATATAAAGTAGCATATGTGCATTTCATACAAACTTATACCCTCCATTTAATACTGGGAGGTTTTTTTTGTTCATACTTTTTCTCTCTTTTCATTAGATATATTAACTGCATTCTGATTTTATATGATAAAGGACCTATTTGTACCAGCCACACTACAGCTACATAAGTTCTAAACAGAACTTAATCAAGGCCAAAAAACATTTCTGCATGAAAGAAGCAAATAAAAGAAAGCCTTGGACAACTCCAACAAAAATCTGCTAGCTAAAATCCATCACTTTTTAATGACATAAATTTATTGCCTTTAAAATCCATTTAATTGAATTTACTTAGCATATGGCATCTACAGAGATCTTGCAATCACTGATATACAAATTTAGTTGAAATAAAGCTTCAGTATATGTATATGTATATGTGTGCATATATATATGTATGTATATGCATATATACATGTATAATATGTGGACAATACAGTACAGGAGATAATATTGTCCCAAAGGTGCTTTTTCAAAAGGCAACAGCACTTTCTTTGTTATTTTTTCCTTGAAGTCATTTCACTTCTCATCCAAGAAGCTTCTTCAGCTTCTTCAGTTCAGAAGTTGAGAAGCTTCTTGGATGAGAAGAAAAATGTCTTCAAGGGGGGAAAAAAGAAAAGAAAGTCCAGTTGCCTTTTGAAAAAGCACTTTTGGGACAACCATGGCTGGATGACTGAGAATCTCCATAGAGATAATATATTAAATTAAGATAAAACCATAATAAAATCACCATAATATGGAGCCCTAGAATTGCAATGGAATAGATGTTATAATTTGCTAAGAAAGCTAACCATCTAACACAGGGGTGTCAAACTCAATTTCATTGAGGGCCGCATCAGCATTGCGGTTGCCCTCAAGGGGCCAGGTGGGTATGGCCAGGATGGGCGTGGCCTACTGGGTGGGCATGGCTAGAGTGGGTGTGGCCTACTGGGTGGGCGTGGCCAGCTCTGCATCATTCACATCAAGGATGCCTATGGGGGCCTGGGCAGGAGTGGGACAGATCTGAGGGTCTCTGGCAGAAGGAGGGTCTCTGGGCCAGGGCCAAGGCAGTGGGGGCCGTTCCCTCACTGTTTCCAGGATGGCTTTGCGGGCCACATGAAACCACTTCGCGGGCCGGATCTGGCTCCCGGGCCTTGTGTTTGACATGTCTGATCTAACAGCTTGTGGTACGGCTGTGGTGAGATCATCCCAGATGCCTTGAAATTTCCTGAGGAGACTGTCATGGTTCCAATAGATGAGGTGAACTAAAACAGAACCCCGAGGCTTGAGTTATCCTCTAAGAACATGTTTATTGGCTACAAAGTATCGGCATAGTCAAAAGTGAAACCAAGACTAAAGTTCCCTCCAAAAAGTTACATTATTACAAAGTTAATTTTCCTCCCCCAGAAACTATGCAATCAACTACGTTTCCCAATAGAATAGTTTGGCATTCTTTCTAACATAAGGCTCAGCCCCCAGTTTAACGAAGAGGAATGACCTTGGTTCCCACGGGCAGAGAATTGTTTAGACTAGCATAAAATTCCCCATCCCTCCCCCCCAATCTCATGGCAAACGAAAATGAGCAAGATGGCTTCAGTCAGGTTCATTGCAGAGTTGACAGAGACATTCTTGAATTATATGTGTTCTAGTTTCTTCCAGAACACCACAGTCACATTGTGGGTTTGTGCTTACATCACAAACCATTCACTTTACAGTCCAGCCTATCCCGAAGCCTACAAAAATCACTTTATTTACTATTAGCTCTCAGTCTCTCCCTCACACACAAACAGCAAGTTTGAAATGGCAGCCCTTTAAAACTGAAAATACCCCAAATAACATTAAATCGGAAATACTTTTTGTTGCTTTGAGTAGATTTTAGGGTGTGCATATTCTAGATTATTTTACAAAGCAAATTTAGTTTTAATGGATTTGCAATGCAGTGTTCTGTACATCTGTTCACTGAGTGCATACTTACTGATGATTGTTATTACTTGAATTTATATCCTATCAACTGCCAATATGTAGGATTAAAGCTTTAAGCTGTAATCCTTTATCTCTGGAAGTAAACTCAATTAGACTGATTATATGCAAAATAGTGTAACACTTTGGGTCACGGTTTTTTTCTTTTCTTTTTCCTTTGGTGTGTGCACGTATGTGTGTGTACTTTCTTTCAAGTCAGTGTTGACTCCTGGCAACTGATTAAACAAATTCCCTTAACATTTTCAGAATTTGCCATTGCCTCCTTCCTAGAGAAAGCAACTGGCCCAAGGTCACCCAGCTGTTTTGCAGGACTAAGCAGGACTAGAACTCATCATCTCCTGGTTTCTAACCTGATGCCTTAACCACTAGACCAGGGGTAGGCAACCTTGGCTCTTTTATGACTCGTGGACTTCAACTCCCAGAATTCCTGAGCCAGCCACGCTGAGGGGAAAGGGAGAGTTTCCAAGCTGAGCCATGCTGGCTCAGGAATTCTGGGAGTTGAAGTCCACGAGTCATAAAAGAGCCAAGGTTGCCTACCCCCTGCACTAAACCTAACTGGGTCTCTAGATTTACTTTCCTAGAGCAATTTTGCCAGTGAAATTCCTCAATCATACTCATCAGGCTGGAGACTAAGGTCAAATACAGACTAACCCCTCAGTTTCAGAGCAAGAAGAGAGTACAGGTTTTTTGTAGGTTTCTTTTTTAAAAAATTTCACTAAGCCTTTAAGTCAGTCTTCCCCAACCTTTCTGATTTGGCAGCCCAGCGCAGGAGAAGGCGGGAAGAGGGGATGATTTTGTGTGAGGGGCAGGAGTGCACGTGCACAGATTCATTTGTGTGAGTGGCGGCCATGTGTACTTGCCACTCACACAAGTGGGACTGCAAGCGCCGATGCCTGCCACTTGCCCAAGTGTGCACCTGCCCATGACTCATGCAGCCCAGTTGCGAATAGGCCATGATCCGGTAGTGGGCTGTGGCCCATAGGTTGGGGACCCCTGCTTTAAGTTACCCATCAACTCTCAGCACCTGATTGGCAAAAATAACAGCACAACCTATCTTGATACGGTGGCTTTATAAATCTAATAAATGATGATGATGATGATCAAATAGAGCTGCTTAAGCAGGAGACCCTAAACCATTTTAGACAAATGACTGTCCAGTCTTTTCTTAAAAACCTCCAGTGATGAAGCATCTACAACCTCTGAAGGCAAGCCATTCCATTGTCCTCGCTGTTAGGAAGTTTCTCCTTAATTCCAGATTGCTTCTCTCCTTGATTAGTTTCCATTCATTGTTTCTTGTCCTGCCCTCTGGTGCTTTGGAAAATACCCTTTCTTCTTTGTGGCGGCCCATCAAATACTAGAATTCTGCTATCATGTCACCCGTAAGTCCTTCTTTTCTCTAGACTGGCCTACCCAATTCCTACAACCATTATCCATATTGTTTTTGCCTCTAGGCCTTTAATCATCTTAGCTCGTCTTCTTTGTTCTCTCACACACACACGTGTGTGTGTGTGTGTGTGTTTGTGTGTGTAAGATCTGAATTGTTCGTTTGAAGAAGCCTTTTGAAATTAGCTACACAAAATTACGGCAAGGGCCACATGCAGTGTTCTTGGCTTTTCAAGAATCTATAAATGCTTAATAGCTTTAGATGAAAAACCACAGGTGAGCTTCTTGTGTCTTCTATCTTTTATAAGCTTCTTTTCTTCTCTGAATGTAGGCTAAGAAGAAACATTTTAGCCTCCAATGGTTTAATCAAAACTCATTTGAAAACAGTGTGGACATTTCAGCTGATGCTGAATACAAGGCAAACCATATCTAGGCTGCCAAAATCCAGGCACCCATTTGATCACAACAAAGAGGTTGTGTTTCCTATATATCTTTGCTACCACTAGCAATGAAATAGACTTTTGCAGTCCAGATATGGGAAGCCCTAGGAATACAGCTGATCAAATATTTGTAGAAAGTAATAAGATTTAAGCATGCAATTCTTAGTGTTTCAGCTACCCGTGTTCCAGACTCAAGTCAAAATGCTGATTCTTACTTGTAACCTCTTTTATAGTTTGAACTATTACTCTTAAAGAACTGTCCCTCATGGGCTAATTATGTAACCAGGTTAAGCATGCTGTGTGACCATCACCTATATAATCTGGGAAAGAGGTCCTTTATTTTTTATGCAGCTTAAAATCAGAAGACTGCTTTTTTCTAAGATGGATTTATATTTATGAAGTGCCTTACAGCAGTGGTCCCCAACCTTTTTGGCACCAGGGACCAATTTCATGGAGGACATTTTTTCCATGGACCGTGGGGGAGAGGAGCACATGACTGAGATCCTGCGGATGCGTTTACAGTAAGGTTCACACTCCTATATAATCTGAGGGTCTATATGGAGATTCTCAGTCATCCAGGTCATGGTTGTCCCAAAGGTGCTTTTTTTAGGACTTTCTTGTTTTTCTTTGAAGGTCTTTCTCTTTTCATCCAAGAAGCTTCTTCAGCTCTGACTGGATGGTGGGGAATGGAAAGATTTATATTCTTTGCAGACAGCTGTTCCTTTGCCTTCTTTCAGAGAGTTGTTGAGGCCACTTGGAGGTTTTCTTTCTGTCCTCAGGGTCACCTGATTAGTGCAAATGTGTGTGAAGCCTTCTTGGCTGTAGTGTTCTGTACCACCCTGCTACCGGCCCTGCAGAAAAGGCAGGGACAACCCCTTTTACAAGAAGGCAAGAGGCTGGAACTAAGCCTGCCAAATTTATGGATACAAAAGCAAACAGAAGAAGACACGAACTATGAAACAGGAGCTATTCAAGCGGTTGCCTTCAGCAAACCAGCCCTCCCACGCATTCCCCTTTTATACAGTTCAGGGCGTGGCTTCTCTCTGCCTCCTTCCAAGGTGCCCCATTGCCTTCCTCTGTTTACTCCTGATTGACTGCCTCCTGCGTCGGGCGTCCTTGAACAGGGCCAGCTGTGGGTCATCTTCATCCACGCTGTCAGGCTCACACAGCTGGGTCTGCGTCGTGACCAGGTGGGAGGCGCCTGGCTGAGGGCTCTCATCAGCAAGCTCTCCAACCCCCTCAGCAACTTCTCCAACACCCCCCCTCCTCCTCCTCTGAATCGTCCGACCCAACTGCCGAACCCACAGGCTGACCCTGAATCACAACATGTAGTGTGTTTTCTGTCCCGTTCCTGTAGTCTGCAATGTTTTCTGGAAATCCATTCATATTAGCTATGCACTTTGGGTGTTCATCCCAAAGTGCATAGCTAAATATCTGTGGAGATTTTCAGTGATCCAGGTCATGGCTGTCCCAAAGGTGCTGAGATGGAGCTGAGGCAGTGATACTAGCACTGGTGAGTTGCTGCAAATACAGACGAAGCTTTGCTCAATCACCCGCCACTCACCTTCAGCTGTGTGGCCTGGTTCCTAATAGGCCGCAGACCAGCACCAGTCCATGGCCTGGTGGTTGGGGACTCCTGCCTTACAGTACAATCTGGAGTTTACCAGATTCTACCTCAGCTTTAAAAAGAAACGTTCTGGTTACTTAACTGCTCTTTTCCTCACATAAATTTCATTGTTCTGGGTAAGACAGTTATAGCTGAAAATACACGTAGCCTTCCCCTTATGACTGGTTGCTTAGAAACCATTCGAAATTATGACAGACCTGCTAAAAGGTACTCATAACCCAGTTCCGAAGATCCAGGGGTTGCCCCTCTCCTGCAATCATGTGGCCGCATT
Source organism: Vipera berus (assembly GCF_964194415.1). Classification (NCBI taxonomy): domain Eukaryota; kingdom Metazoa; phylum Chordata; class Lepidosauria; order Squamata; family Viperidae; genus Vipera; species Vipera berus. Next base: position 11,535,384 of record NC_138204.1, read on the forward strand.
TTGAGCCCTCCAAAACTGGCTCACATTTAGGGCCGCTTGTAATCTCCCATCCCAAATCATGATTTGAAATATTGTTGTTTACTTTGGGGGGGGGCGGTTGGCAAAAAACCCACTCCATAGTGAACAATGGGTTTGCTTAACGACCACAGCAAAACAAGAGAGGACATAAAATCTGATCAGTCATGTGAGTGACCCGCTTTACGATTGTCATGACTTATGATGTAGTGGACAGGCTTCATGACAGTCATAAGTTGAGGAATACCTATTTCACAATATCACTAAAGAAGAACAAATGGTATTTGAGCACCATCCACATCTGGGAATAAAGCAGCTAGCCCGTCAGTTTTGCATTCATTGTAAAAAGGGACTCTTACATTATTCCCATTTTTATGAATTCGCACATAAATGAAGGCAGGAGCGTTCTTATTCTATTTCCAAGCTTGTGTCTTTTAACCTTTAATTTCTTCACATTAAACCTGATGAATTAATCTCTGCATGAATCTGTCTTCTCTGCTCATGCTTTGTTGCTGTGGGTTTGACATTCTGGCTTCAGATTTAAACCAGGATTTACTTCAGCATTTTGGAATGGTGCTTTAATCTCCTGATGCATGTTAGAATTCACAGTGCCTTTGTTCCTGGTTTCACATATATAAGCCATCTTAAACACTTTCTACTCTTAAAGGCAATCTGTGTTGATAAAAGTCAAATGTTGGTGAGTGACTAGCAATCATCTAGCTAATGTTCGCCCTGTATTCACAGGAAACTGTTAACCTGTTTTACGGTATTAGTAGAAAAATAGTAGCAGGGGGAAAAAGGCAGTATGAGGGGGAAAAACATTTTTGTCATTTTTGACAACTTTTAAATATTTTGTTTAGATATCCATTGTCCAGTACATTGAATTTCCGTGTATTCAGGCCACTATATTAGGGAATCTGTGCATCTGCTTACAAAAAAGATAGTGATTTCTGAGTGGCTCAAGTCCAGTGAGAGAGCTGAAAAGCAGACCAAGATCATAGAAAAAAAATATTCCTGAAGATATCCTTCTGAGCTGGATGAGAGAGAGAGAGAGGGAAAGATGGTGGTAACCAGTAAATTAAAAAACGGAAGGAGATGCAACATCTCCATTTATTTTGAGATTGAAAGAAATGGTGAGAGCAGAAAGAAGTATGGAGAAAGGGAGAATGAGCAGGTATAGGCAGCAATAATCAAAAGGAGGATAAAAGAATGGAAGGATAGAAGGGTGGATGCAAGGAAGGAAGGAAGGAAGGAAGGAAGGAAGGAAGGAAGGAAGGAAGGAAGGAAGGAAGGAAGGAAGGAAGGATTAGAGAAGAGAGTAAGGGAAGGAGAAAGAGAGAGAAAGAAAGTGGAAGGAAGGAAGGAAGGAAGGAAGGAAGGAAGGAAGGAAGGAAGGAAGGAAGGAAGGAAGGATTAGAGAAGAGAGTAAGGGAAGGAGAAAGAGAGAGAAAGAAAGTGGAAGAAAGGAAGGAAGGAAGGAAGGAAGGAAGGAAGGAAGGAAGGAAGGAAGGAAGGAAGGAAGGAAGGAAGGAAGGAAGGAAGGAAGGAAGGACAGCAGCAGTACTTTCCCACTGCAAAGGACAGAAATGATTCACACTGAAAGGAAGTGCAATAAGGAAGTTGTTAAAGAAATCCATACAATAATTGATAGAGTAACAGAAGCTTGGAGAGTCTAGTAAAGCACTTCACTTATAGAGGAGCCAATAAAATGATTTTTTGAGAGAGGGCTGAAATATGTTTCTGCAGCTCGATCTATAGAAGAATGTATAAGTGAACATCCATGCATTCATTAATTCATTATATATACTTGAACTAGGTCAAGTCAGGCAGCCATATTTGCTTGCCCTTTATGGCTTATCACAGGGGCTCTACTGCAACCGCCCCCAACCTTTTGGGTAGCAGGGACCAGTTCCTTGAAGAGAGGGTTTTCCGTGGACTGGAGGGGGGGGCATGGTTTTGCGTGCTGCCTGCATCCTGTGGATGGGGCTTCACTTGTTTGCACAGCCTGGTTGCTGGCATGCTGCTGACTGGTGCTGGTCCACAGACCAGGAGTTGGGGACTCCTAGTTTACTGGATCCTGGTGGATACACAGTCTTACTTTGAAAAACCTCTAGACTTATTATAAAAAGGTAAAGGTTCCCCCAAACATGCATGCTAGTCGTTTCCGACTCTATTATAGGAGGCTGAAAATAAGCATCAGTGGATCCAAAAGATCTAAATAAGTAAACCTATTTTGCCATTGGTAATGGTCTTCCTTCTGGATGAGTAGAGAAGAGGAAATGCAAGCTTGATTCTTCAGATCTTCTAAGTGGCTTTTAATATCATCAGTCATAGTATTTCTTACATAAGTGGTCAAGTCAATGATCCTTTTAAGCCCAGTGAGAGGGCAACTGATCTAGTGCAGTGGCTGAGAGAACAGAACAGTTAAACTAATGATTGCTTTGGTTATTAGCAAAAACCTGATCCACAGAAATCCGTAAATCACCTTGAACAAAGAGCCGAAATTTCTGCCAGTATGCTGCTTGACATAAACTGGTACAGGGTTAATAACAAAAAGTGACGACCCTTTGGCTCTCTGCTCCTGATGATTTATTAATGACTTTTCATTTCTTGCTGCCAGTTTCTTACCACAATGGAGTTCAACTCTTGTTTTTGGGGAAGGTGGGACTTATGAAAGGGACAGAAATCGCATGAAAGGGGTCTCTCTCTAACACAAGGCTGGGGAATGATGGCCCTTTTATGACTTTTGGACTTCAACTCCCAGAAATCCTAAGCCAGCCATGTTGGCTCAGGAATTCTGGGATTTGAAATCCACAAGTCAGGAAAGGGCCATTGTTCCCCATGCTGGCTCAGGAATTCTGGGGGTTGAAGTCCACAAGTCATAAAGGGGCCATTGTTCCCCACCCTTCCTTCTAACAGAAGCTCTGATCTACATCTTACATGCATAATTTTGGAGCTAGGCCTGGCGGTGAATTCAGAAAAGTGACTTCACCAGGTGACAGTTGATTTACTGAGGTAGCACCAAGCAATTCCCATCAGCAGGTGACTGAAAATATCCAGGTTTTGCTTTTCAATTAATTATGAAACAATCTGTTGTCCTCATTCCCTGTAGATCAGGAGACTTCGTCATTCAGAACAAATGTGATGAATGTGGACCTACAAAGACACTGTGAAAGAAAGACTGTAATAAAATTTAAGCTACACTAAAATGGAGCCAGGGGGAAAGCTGAAGGAACAAAGAGCAAATGTAAAAGAATGGACACATTCACATTGTGTATGAATAAAAGGGGCATTACTGAATTATTTAATTTAAGCTGGAAGTCTGGCTAGTTTGTAGAAATTTGGCACTGAGGGGAAAGATTGTAGCATCCTGAAGTGCAAACTTCTACAAACTTGCTGAAGTAAGTGAAATAAGTCTGGTTGAGGAAAAGATGAAATTCTTTCAGTATAGATGTGAACATCTGAATATGCTTGAGAATAACATTTTTAAAATATTTTTAAAAAAGAATAACAGAAATGAAACAGTATATATCAAACTAATTTCCATGGTTTTAACCTTATGACCAGTTGCTAAGCAACATTTTAAAGGTACAACAGACCTACTTGGGGGCTACTTATGATCTGGATTCGAAGTTCTGATGGGCAGTGTATGTGTGTGTGTTTCAGGTGCTTGCTGCATCCATGGTCAGGTGAACATGTTTTATGAAGGACTACCTGCATTACTGATTGATTTCAAGATACTTGGCCTTTTTCACAGCATAAAACATGGAGTTTGAGGGACCAAGTGTGCTGCAAGCTCCTTGTCTTTTACCTGCCAAAACCCTTATTCCTCATGTTAATTTTTGATTTTGAAGCTGGCCGTGCCCTTAAGTAGCAACCATAGCATCCATGAACTCTTAAAAATGTTAAGCATGCACCCCCAGATCCCACCAAACTGGTACCCTTGACTAAGAAGACAGATTTCAAAAGAGTATGAAATTCGCCACAGGAGACCCGAGAAGGAAGGGAGAAAAAAAAAATTCAAAATAATTTAAGAATTTGAGGAGCAGAAGAATTTTTTTCTCTCCAATAAAAGAATTTGAGGACAGAGAAGATCCAGGGATAGCTTTAGATAGCCACCAGAATACTTGTGTCCAAAATCCCCTTCTTTTTCCCACAATCCCTAATGGGATGGAAACCCTGCTTTAATCCTTTCAGACATGATAGGGTCCAACTCCCTTTGAGAGGCTTTGTAAGACATGTCTCATGTGCTACAGAAAACCTGTCAGACTGTATGACATGAGGGCCCTACGAATTGATCTCCAGCTATCTTTTTTATGAAGAAGGAGGTGAGGAAGAAGAAAGTAAAGGTAGATTTCCTCAAGAACTTGACTTTTCACTCTTGGTGACCCATTTCCATATAGATAACTGGGCAGCCATATCGAAGTGATTTCTCACTGCCTTTGGGAATTTTTTTAAGAACCTTACAGTTGAGCCTAAAGGTCTGAGAGTTCAAAGTGGTTCCTTATCCAAGTACTCGGCTTAGCTTTCTGACACCAGTTATCATCTAAGTCTTGACAACTACTGTGGGAAGAAGAAAACACAATTCCCCAAGCAGCCATAACAGAGCTTGATTTGGATTGGGTTTGTATACAGGGAAGATGAACAGCTGCACCTTTTATGAGCTACAATATGCAAGAGAAATATTTAGAGCTGGTTTGGTGTAGTGACAAAAGTGCTGGCCTAAGAACCAGGAGACTGTGAGTTCTAGTCCCACATTAGGCATGAAAGGTGGCTGGGTGACTTTGGGCCAATCCCCAGAAGACTGTGAGTTCTAATTCCGCTTTAGGCATAAATGTTAGCTGGGTGATTTTGAGTCAGACCCCTTCTCTAAGCCTAACTCACCTCACAAGGTCGTTGTTGTAGGAAAAAGAAGAGGAGGAAGGAATATTAGACATGTTTGCTGCTTTGAGTTACTTATAAAGTAATAAAGACTGGATAAAAATCTAACAAATGCATAAATTAAATAAATGAATTTACACTGATAAGCTGCAAAATTACCTCTCTGCATTATTGGGGGAGGGATAGTAATGTGAATTTAAAGAGTAATTTCAAGGCTATCTTATATTCTCAGTCCTGACAGTATAGAGTTTTACTCACTGAAACATTGTCATCCTTTATTTTTCTTATAATTGTTTACACTGCCTGATACATTTTTAAAAATCTAGGGGGAAAAAGCCCCAGTTGTTTGCTTTTCCCTTCAATAGCATTCAACACAAACTATAGTTAAGGATAGTAATCAAAATGTCTACTTAAATGTAAAGGGCAAAGGAGGGTGAGGCTTTTTTAATTAACATTTCTAAATGAAATAATGTTGGAACAAAATAATTCTAATTGTACAACGAGAGGCATAATAATTAAAATTAATTTTGTGAAGCTCGCAACCTTCTTGCTGCGACTGCTCGTACATCAACACTACTGTTCAGTGGAACCATTTATGATCCTAGATAAACAAATCCTTCATAATCCACACTGAAAATGTAGATGAATATACATGTAAGCAGTTTGCAAATTGCAAATCTGGCTCTCTGTTTTTCAAGGGAGAAAAAAGAGAGAGACATCTTGCACATTTGCACAGCAGGGAAGTTATAGAAGGAATACACAAATCTGTTTGTTCTCAGTTTATATACAGCCCATTATGTTGTGCTGTTCTGTTTCTTCATTAAACAGTATTTAAAAAAAACAACTTCTAAAAGACCTACGTTGATAACATATTAAAAACTCTATAAATTGTCATAATTTAAATTTAAATTCAAAACCTGCCTTGCAAGAATTGCAACCTCCTTCCGTTCAGCTGCTAATGAAGTTCCAACACACACTTAAATCAGAGGTATGTGGATCGGATCATGTCATACCAAAATTTATGGTGCCTGAATTTATCCATCACTAAGACTGTTTGCATTTAAATATTGTCCACTAGATGCTCATAGAACTTAACTTTTGCAGTCACCTCCTCTGTATAGCTCATTATGTCACCTGAAGCACTGGGACGATTTCATCCCTTTAACATCCTAATAATGCACATTGCTTAATGCATATTAAATGATAGAAAAGTTTGATTTTTTTCCCCTGCAATGAAACTGCTAGCTGAAGGAAAGCTCTCGTTCTCTTCTAATGGCTACAGATTTATTTTTAGCAAAATGTCAATCTTTCTGTTCTAATGCACATCTTCACCTGTGGCAGCTTACAAAATTTTATTTTATTTTATTTTATTATTTTAGTTATTTTTTGATGCCTTCAAGTCAGGATTAACTACTGATGAACATAGAGCATAGAATAATAGTGTTGGAAGGGACCTCGAAGATCTTCTAGTCCAATCCTATGCTCAAACCTGAGATCCTAGACTAGTGGCTGTCCAGGCTCTTCTTAAAAGCCTCCAGTGATGGAGCACCCACAACTTCTGAAGGCAAGCTGTTCCATTGGTTGGTTGCTTTCACCATTAGGAAATTTCTCCTTAGTTCTAGGTTGCTTCTCTCCTTGTTAGTTTCCATCCACTGTTAGTCCCTGTAGTTTTCTTGACAAGATTTTTCAAAGTAGTTTACCATTGCTTCCTTCCTAGGGCTGAGAGAGAGTGAGTGGCCCAAAGCACCTAGCTAGCTTTGTGCCTCAGATGGAACTAGAACTCATGGTCTCCTGGTTTCTAGCCTGGTGCCTAAGCCACTACACCAAACTGGCTCTAACACAATGTAAAATTTAATAATAAAAAAGAACTACAACTACAAAGGAAAAATATGCTTTCAAAGAGTTTATTTCTATCATTTCTTTAGATTTAAAACTCCCTCGAACCGAAGTCAGCTCCTGAAAGTTTTCATGAATATGTCCTATGGTTGATGCTACCAAAAGCTCCAGAATGAAGTCAGGAAGAAAAAAAAATCTCCTGGAAGAAGGCAATGGACAACTATTTCATTCTTGTTGCTAAGAAAATTATATGTACTTGCCCATCTGGAAAGCAGATCTTAAGGCTGACTGAGGGAAATGTCCACTGTTTCAGTGTTAGGAGCCCTGGTGGCACAGTGGTTAGAATGCAGTATTGCAAGCAAACTCTGCCCACAGTCTGTTAGATCCTGATGGGGCTTGAGGTTGACTCAGCTTTCCAACCCTCTGAAGTGGGTAAAATGAGGACCCAGGTTGTTCAGGGCCATATGCTGACTCTGTAAACCACCCAGACAGTGCTATATGGAAATATAGCTATATGTGAATCTAAGTGCTATTGCTATTGCTGTTCATCAGATTTCTAGTCCTCAGTTTATGATCATAATTAGGACAAGAATTTCCATTGTTAAGCAAGGCAGTTGTTAAGCAAGACACGCCCAATGTTACAACCTTTTTTGCTATGATTGTTCAGCAAATTGTTGCTGTGGTTAAGTGAATCAGGCAGTCATTAAATGAATCTGGCTTCCTCCATTGACTTTGCTTATCAGAAACTGGCTGGGAAAGTCATGAATGGTGATGAAATGACCCTGGAACTCTACAATCATCAAAAATACATGTCGGTTGCCAAGCACTTCAATTTTGGCCAGGTACCAGTGGAGATGCTGAGAACTTCAGGTCACTTTTTTCAGTGCCATTGTAGCTTTGAATAGTCACTAAACAAATCGTTGTGAGTTGAGGACTACCTATATTCAGCCCAGCCACCAGGGACTTAAAGAGTGAAAGAAAAGGGCCTTAATGAATTTGATGTGACATGTCTCCCGTCTACAATGCTTTTAAAAGGCCTTATGAAAAGCATTTGTAATGCATTATTAAGAAGGACAGAGAACAAATATAAGAAAGAAATTAACTGAACGTTGAGAGCAAAATCAGAACTGCATATATCTACTTTTGTCACTTTGAATATGAATGACTACATCAACAGACGTTAAATATGGTGCTTGATGGCGAAGGAGAACACAGTAAATTCAAATATTGTTTGATCACTGTGTAGAAACCATTTGATATTATGATGCCTGTTAAAAACTCAGAAAGGTCAAGAAATTTCTGGACAAATTCAATTAATACCTATGAAATTAAAATCCTAAAACCATTGTGTGTTTATATGAAGGGGTTTATTCTCAATGAATAAAGGTAGTTCTCGACTTACAACCTTTTGTTTGGTGACCCTCTGAAGCTACAACAGCACTAAAAAAAAGTGACTTACAACCATTGCAGCATCCTCATGGTCACATGATCAAAATCCATATCTATGATGGTTGCTGTGTCCTAGTGTGATGTGATTACCTTTTGTGACCTTCTGACACGCAAAGTCAATGGGGAAGACAGATTCACTTAACAACCGGGTTACTAATTTAACAACTGCAGTGATTCACTTACCACTGTGGCAAGGAAGGTCATAAAACATGATAGAACTCATTTAGCAAGAGAAATTCTGGGCTCATTTGCAGTCATAAGTAAAGGGCTACCTGTAAAAGCATATATTGCATTCCTATTTTTAAATTAACTTTTGGACTCACGACAGAAACCATACTGGTAAACATCTGCATATGCTGAACAGTATACATTTAATATTTATTTAGTATTTAGATTGATATGGCCAGTCATTCAACCCATGTCAGCCCCAGTAGGTAGGATAAACCCAAGAAATCAGCTCCACAGAAAGGCTAACATTATTTTTGCTGCGGTGATGAATTTCAACAAAGGCAGCAGCCCTCAATAAACCAAGATAAATAAGGTAAATTGGTGAAAGAAAGGAAGCTTGTCAGTCACTATAGCTGGTTGCTACTCTACATCCAGGATCAGAGTTATCATGTCTCTCCATCGTATTTGCTTAGGACCATGAGCAATTGGATGCCATTATCTATAAGTCCAGCTGGTGGACCTTCTGCAGAACCTCAGCAATCAGTTCATTTATTACTAGTTTTCCAGTCTTCCAATGGAGGACTACTTAGAGATGAGTAATTAAGAATCCCTCCTTTCCCTGATATATTATTTTTAATTTATCTCATTTGGGGATATAAGAATATATGTCTTTCACCTCCAGTCCTTCTCTTGAGAAACTTTAAGAAACTATTGTTCTTGCTGATATACTTTGCGTTCCCGTCATCCACAATGAAGCAGGAGACATAATTTAATACAAATTACCTTCCAAGTGTGTGCAGTCTGGATAAGTTTTTTCTTCAGAATATTTAATACAATTTCTCCTCTCCCCCCCGCACCCCTCTCCCTGTCAGAACCATAACAGCAAAATTTCATTGAATGACTGAGACAAAGCCAGAAATGGTTGTTCAGGTGACAAAGCCGGGCTAGGCAATTGCTCATTTTTCATAAATGTTTTTCTCTCTCTTTTTTCTCTTGGTGAATTATTTACTTCAAAAGATGCTGTCCTCGGGCAGGGGAGGGGAAAAAAATAACAGATATAGTCTTGTGCAAATCCATAAATGCCTCTTGTGTATGAAAAAAGCTTTATATATTTCTCTCCCTGTCCAGTAATATCTGACGGTAGTCATTATTTTTAAAGGGTAAATCTTATCCTTTGATACTTACAAATGCACATTACCAGCACTGTTATGATTGTTCACGAATACATAGTAGCTGTCTTCAAAAAGATCTTCATCCTAACAGTTTACAGGCAGAACCAAATCCATTAAAATTGAGAAAATGATTACCTCAGACAACATCAGTTGTTCTTTTCTTTAAGTACATGTTAACTTTCTATAGAAAGGGAGTGGGGGAGATGGAATTGAATGTGTGGGAGAATGCTGTTATTTGATTAGATTAGATTAGATTAGATTAGATTAGATTAGATTAGATTAGATTAGATTAGATTAGATTAGATTAGATTAGATTAGACTGATGATAGATGATAGATAGATAGATAGATATGTCTATCTATCTATCTATCTATCTATCTATCTATCTATCTATCTATCTATCTATCTATCTATCTATCTATCTATCTATCTTTGATCTAATCTAATCCAGAGAGAGAGAGAGAGAAAGAGGATAGATGAATGTATGGATTGCATATGTATATGACTGACAGTTTTTAAAAAGTTCCCAACTTAAATACAGAATAAATACAAGAACTTATCTTGTTGCAGGGATATGTAGCTTTTAACAATACAGATAGTCCTTATTTAGTGACAGTCTCATTTAATGATCACCTGCAGTTTACTACAGTGTTGAAAAGTAAATTGACAATCAATTCTCGCATTTACGACCTTTGCAGATCTGTAAAATGAAGGAAAGGTAAAGTAAGTTCATAAGCACAGTTGGTGTTTCACTTAGCAATCAAATTACTGGTCCCAATTATGATCACAAAATGAGGACCTCCTATATTTTCTCTCCAGTGTAATGGCTGCTCCCTCATCTTTTTTGCTTTTAGGTTAATAACAACTCAAAATGAACCAAATTCACATATGTATAAGTTCAACATAACTTTACCAATCAGGGCCTCTATAAAACTCACGTTTTTGTGCAATTTTCTCGGAAGAAAGAATCGCCACTTATACACTGCATGGTGTCCAAGAGAAGATGCTAAATTATGTGAAATTTACAAAAGCTATTTTGCTTTTTTAGGTGCCAGTTTTTGAAATGCTTATTATGATTTCAATAGGAACTCAAAACTCTCTCAGCAGAATGAACAAAACTGACCTGTGTTCTTGCTACCATCACTGAAAAAGGGGAAAAAAAACAAGAAATCCAAGAAGAAACCAGCATGGTTGCACAAAGATCTCTCTGATAAACTGAAAGAAAAAAAGGACAAGTACAAAAAATGGAAAGAGGGACACATAACTAAGGCAGAGTATCAGCAGATAGCCAGAATCTCCTAAGAGGAAGTCAGGAAAGCAAAGGGTCAGAATGAACCAAGAGTTGTTGTTTTCAACAACAAAAAGAATTTAAAAAAGTTTCTTTCAACATATAAATAACAAGGGAAAAAAGTCAAGGAAATAGTAGGTCTATTTAAGAGAGAAGATGGCAAAGAAGTAACAGGCAGTAGAGAGAAAGCAGAACTACTTAACTCATTCTTTGCATCAGTCCTCATGCAAAAAAGAAACTACGTACCAAAAACCTAACTGTAAAAGTTAGACTAGAAATTAAAATTAAAATAAGCAAGAAAATGGAACACCTGTCTGACCTTGATCAATATAAATCACCAAGACCTGATGGATTACATCCCAGAGTTCTGAAGGAGCTGACAGATGTCATCTCAGAACCATTGTTCCATATTTTCAAAAATCCTGGAACACTGGGAAATTACCTGAGGATTAGAAAAGGGTTGATGTCGTTCCCATCTTGAAAATAGGAAAAAACATAGACCAAGAAAACTACAGGCTAATCAGCCTAACTTGGGAAGATACTGGAAAAGATAATTAAAAAAAACAGATCTGCAAACATCTAAACAGATCATGCCAAACCAATCTTATTTCATTCTTTAACAAAGTGACTAAATTAGTAGACCAGTGAAATGCTGTGGACACAGTAGACTTCAGCAAGGCATTTGACAAAGTAGACCACAACCTACTTCATGATAAGCTAGAAAAATGTGGGATAGATAGCACCACAACCAGATGACTTTGTAACTGAATGACACATCATGCTCAACGAATCATCCTTCATGGTACTCCATCTACATGGAAAAAGGTAAGCAGTAGGGTACCACAAGTTTATGTCTTAGGCCTGGTACTTTTCAATATCTTCATAAATGACTTAGATGAGGGACTAGAAGGAGAACTCATCAAATTTGCAGATGACACTAACTTGGCAGGAATAGCCAACACCCCAGAAGACAAGCTCAGGATCCAAAAAGATCTTGACAGGCTTGAACAATGGGCCCTATCCAACAACATGAAATTTAGTTGGAGAAAAGCAAGGTTTACACTTAGGCAGGAAACACCAAACGTACAAGTACAGATTAGGTGAAACCTGGCTCAAAAACAGTGACTGTGAGAGGGATCTTGGAGTCCTAGTCCACGATCACTTAAATATGAGCCAGCAGTGTGCCAAAAAAGCTAATACAATCCTTGGTTGTACAGACACAGTCATAGAATGCAAATCACATGAAGAATTAGTACTGCTTGATAAAACCTAAATAAGGCCACACCTGGAATACTGCATCCACATTTGCTCAACACATCACAAAAAAGATGTTGAGACTTTGCAAAAAGTGCAAAGGAGAGCAACTAAGATGATTAAAAGCTTGGAGACAAAAACATATGAAGAACGGTTACAGTATTTGGATTTGGCTAGTCTAAAAAAAGAAGGACTAGGGGGACACGATAGCACTATTCCAGTATTTGAGAGGCTGTCACAAAGAGAAGCACCAGAGGGCAGGTTAAGAAGCAATGGATAGAAACTAATCAAGGAGAGAAGCAGTATGGAATTAAGGAGAAAGTTCCTAACAGTGAGGACAATTAACCAGTGGAACAGCTTGCCTCCAGAAATCATGGGCACTCCATCACTGGAGGTCTTTAAGAAGAGACTGTACAGCCATTTATCTGAAATTGTATAGGGTATCCTGCTTAACCAGGGTTTGACTTGTCACTAGAAGACCTCTAAGGTCTCTTCCATCTCTATTTTGGCTTTGTGTGCTCCATCTTTGAAAGGCTCCAGATTGGAGCAACTTGAAAAACAAAAAGGTCCTGCTTGATTCATTTCTGCTTAGTCAAAAACAAGAAGTAAGAGAAGAAAGAATTACTTTATTCAACTCTCAGATTTATATATGACTTTTCCTCCAGGAGCAAAATACAGCATACATTTTTCTCCTTTTTCTTTTGCAGCAAAAGCCCTGTGGGGTAGATATGGAGAAAAATGCTAGCAACTTCTGCACAATGAAACTAACCTGCCGTTATTACGGGGAAAACGCAGTGATGTGCTGACAATGCATTATAATATATGTCAGAACAGAACAGAAATGTTATTGGTCATTGACCAATAAAAACACATTCCATAAAGCAAAGCAAAATTAATCCCCTTACATCAATAACTGGATGTCTGGCACAAATGGAAATGCTTACTTTCAACAGCTTCCCAGCCACCAGGAGCTGGATGGAATGCTGTATCTTCTTGTCACTTCTTAATATGTTTGATCTGGGCTGACAGTATTGTAATTAAAATAGGGAAAAGCTTATCTATTCTGCCTTTGTATCCTGTATCAGCTCTACAATGGTAGAAGGAAGGGAAGGGAAGGGAAGCGGAAGGAGGGAGGGAGGGAGGGAGGGAGGGAAGGAAGGAAGGAAGGAAGGAAGGAAGGAAGGAAGGAAGGAAGGAAGGAAGGAAGGAAGGAAGGAAGGCTTTCTGGTGCAGTTTCACCAACTGGTTGTTCTATGACAGTGGTGTCAAACTGCCGGCCCATGAGCTGGATGCATCATAGTGAAACTGCGCCCACCCTTTTGCCAGCAATGGCAAAAAAGTCACGATACGTTACGACACATCACGTGATGGTGCGACTTTGACACCCCCGTTCTATGATATTGTCTCATATGGCTAGAAAAAGAGATGTTTAATGTTGACTCTTTCATCCTCCCTGTTTGGGAGAATGAGCCCCACTGGGAGTTGCTAATCCATTTCCAAGTAATTCCAGAATTCTTAAGGATTAAAATTATCTCTTTCTAATTCCATTATGGTAGACTTATATACTCACTCAACATGCTACCTTTCTTAGTCCACTAGTCTCAAGGCTTCTTCAAACATGGCCAGCAATTTGCCTATGGGGCCTCTATGGTTCGTTTGAAACTGGATCAAGCCATTTTGTGAACTGTTTCTTATTCTGCCTTGAAAAATTGATTTATGCCCATACAGAGAAAGATGTATTGTGGAAGTGTCAAGAGCTGACACTCTCAAGAATAGACTGTACAAGAAACAATACCATCTGATTAACACATGGACACTTCATCCAGATAACTTTCACTAGACCAGATGGATATCCCAAATGGTACCTGATCTGAAACCTACTAAAAAAATGACAATTTCATTTAATGATACATTCATCACATTTACTGATGAACACTGCATTCTTGTATCAGCTTTTTACATTCTGAAGAAGATTCTTTTGAGCATTAATAAAAAGTTGGTGATGTAATACAAGGACTTAAGTGAATGCCAGACGGAGACAACTTGCACAAGAATCTTTTGTGAGGATCACCTAATCCAGGGTCCTCAAAACCTGGCAACTTTAAGACTTCGGAATTCTGGGAGTTGAAGTCCACAAATCTTAAAATTGCCAAGTTCGGACACCCCTGACCCAATTAAAGTTTTGAAATGCCCAAGGAGTGGAAAAGGTAGATAAGAAACATCCCCTGTGCAAATGGAATTCAAAGCAGGCAGTCAAGGAAGCTTAAAATTACTTTACATGTAAAGGAGACCTTAAATGTAGAGGACATTTTAAAAATGTACATGTAAAATGAGGTTTTACAGGGAAAAAAAGAGACTTCACATTTACAAAATCAAGGAGACTTACATTTACTTTTTAATATACAGAGGCTTGGTCAACAAAAATTGGGTGCTATGTTATTTGAAAAAAGGGACGCGGTGGCTCAGTGGGTTAGGACGCTGAGCTTGTCGATCAGAAGGTCGGCAGTTTGGCGGGTTGAATCCCGAGTGCCGCGTAACAGAGTGAGCGCCTGTTACTCGTCCCAGCTTCTGCCAACCTAGCAGTTCGAAAGCCCATAAAAAAAATGCAAGTAGAAAAATAGGGACCACTCCGGTGGGAAGGTAACAGCGTTCCATGCGCCTTTGGCATCTAGTCATGCCGGCCACATGACCACGGAGACGTCCTCGGACAAGCGCTGGCTCTTCGGCTTTGAAACAGAGATGAGCACCGGCCCCTAGAGTCGGAAACGACTAGCACGCATGTGCGGGGGAACCTTTACCCTTTACCTTTACCTATGTTATTTGAGGCCCTTCAAATGGAGTTCAACTGCTGGGGACTGGATGAATTTCCATCATATTAGTTTTTAAAATAATTTATTTAATGTAATATATAAATATAAAATACAAAGACAAATAGAAATAAGAGATTAAGGGAGGGAAAAGGAAAAGGGAAGAAAAGGTGTGAAGTACAAGGGAAAAGGGGAAAAAAGGTGTTGGCTTCTGACTCTTTTTAGCAGAGTACAAAATAAAAGCACCCTAGTCTCAACTTTTTGTTTTATGCATTATTATGTAATTAGCCATTTCTGTATAACTTATATAACTAGCCATTTCTACAGCAAATCTATCTAATCGACAAAACCAAAATCAAAATTACATTTTTTTTTGTCACACGTTTCCATCATAGTAGTAAAATAAACTGCCTATTTAATTTGGGAATACCAGTATTTGCAAAATGAGGTACTTGGTGCCCTCTGAGCTGGTTTGTTTTCTTGCAGACGTTTCATGACCCAACTAGGGAACCTCATCAGTGCTAGAAGGAAATAGGGTTTGCTCTCTGTTTATATAATAAGTGGCTTGCCCTGTCAGTGTGATGGGAATGTTCTTGTTGGTTCTTTTATTAGACTGTTGGTTATTGTTTGATTGTTTGTCTACGTTGGTAGTTCCATGATTGAAATATTGTTTACTGCTTCAGGAACCACCAAGAACACTTCCACCAATACTGATGGGACAAGCAATTTGTAGATAAACAAATACCAAACTCCACTCCCTTCATCAGGTAACCGATGATGTTACCTAGTTGGGCAATGAAATAACTGCAAGAAAACAACCAAGTTCAGAGAGCATTAAGGACTCCACAATTCAGTCCTGAGCTACAAATATTCTCTTCTGTTGGTACTATGGGAATGGTTTTCCACTGACTTTTCCAGAATAGTTATTTTTTCCTTTCAGCTTCCTAAATGAACCTTTAATTCTGAAATTTCCTGATGCTCCCTCCTCTAAGTTGAGCTAGGACACCTCACTGAGGCCAACTATTCCCAGCTGACTCTCCCCATCCGTTTGGCCCCAGTTGACTCACCTCAGTCAACTTGCTGCAGGACAACTCACTGTGGGACAATTCAAGGTGGGATAAATCAAGAGAGGGACAAGTGAATTGCAGCAGGATTGTCTTGCTTTAGGTTTGAACCTTCTCAAGAAAGAAGTCCTTGAGGCTGGGATGAGCTGGAATTCTATTGCATTGAACTGTCCCGCAAATTGTCCCACAGTTGTCCCACATATTGGCCATGGCGAATCAGCCTGTGCGAGTTGGCCATGGTGAGACAGACGGGGTGAGTCAGCCACAGCAAGTTGGCTGAGGCATTGTCCAATTGTACCTCTAAGTAGGACCCAGGTTTGCTGCACTTAGCTTTCAAGATCAACTAACATTAGCTAGGTGCTGGCACCTACTGTACAAATTATCTAAGGGAAATCATATAAATTGCTCATCACAGATGTATGAACAGTATGAATGGATCTGTTTTGAATAGATTGCAAGGGAATAAAAAAAAGAGGAGACCAACAAAGTTTCTAGTTGTTTAAACTTGCAGAAACATCACACATCCAATAATTAAGCTGCTGCGTCTCCTGGGAGCTGTCAAACAACCATTACATCGTGGGTTTAATTAAAGAAAAGAAATGATAAACTATTTCAAATGTTGGAATATATTTCTCGCTTCAAAACTCTAGAATAACAACAGGGTGTGCAGGAATATGTGCACCCACTTATGTCTGTGTGGTGTATTTAGGGGAAAGTGAAGACATAAATTTAATCGTCTTCAGCTTGGGGGGGAAAAAAGGGCCCAAGTGGGACCATGTCTGTCTGCCAACATCTGTTATTATTATGAATTGGCTTATTAATTACCAATACTGTCATTAGACTAAACATGAATGTGCCATGGCTCACGGCTTCTGTGATCGACCCATTGAATGAAGAAAGTTTGTTAGAAGATGGAAATGAAAACTATGGTGTTCAATCCTTCTGGAAGCCTATATATAATGTCATAAAAAAGACCCTGTCAAGTGAGAAACGTATCCCACAGGTTCTACACAAAATTCCTCTGGAAGATGAATGACAGAGGCACTAAAGCACAATTTTTAAGCTATACAACTTTTCCTTGGCTGAGAAGGACACTCAGCTTCTCATCATCATGTTGGGAAATTCAAGAGCAGGATGGACCCAAGACAACAGTTCAACTTGATTTCATTTCATTTCCATTTCCATATAATTAAAATTATGAGTGTCGTGGTGGTGCAATGGTCAGAATGCAGTATTGCAGGGAAACTCTGCCCACAGCCTGGAGTTCGATCTTGATGGGGGTCTATGTTGACTCATCCTTCCATCCTTCCGAGGTCGGTAAAATGAGGACCCAGATTGTCGAGGGCACTTAGAGAGGTAAACACTATGGAGCGGTATATAAGTCTAAGTGGTATTGCTATTGTTCAAATTAAATGTATTTCCTGTACTTGCAAACCTACCATCTCTTAAATCATCTGTCCTTTACGGTCTAATTTAAAATGGCCAATTGATAGATATTGTTGGCATGGCAGTGCTTTAAAAAGATCCTGTAATCATTCTTCCTCTCTTGCTTATCTGTTTTAATTCCTTGGTTGTTGTTTTTTCCCAAGAAAGGGACACATTCGCTGCCATTGTCAGTGTGTTTCTTTTTGGCTGGTTACTAATATGCACCACATCCTGGTGGCAAATCATAATGAAATCTACATGATTGGATCTACGCTTCCTTCTGAATAGTATTTCGAATAGTGTGGAAATGCACCGGCATGCAGAAGTAATATACAAGGGAAACAAAACTGCAGATCAAATGGGGCAACTCAAAATGGTATGTGTGACCTCTGAAATAAATTGGAAAGCAAACACGATGGGAGATGGGGCCCCACACCATCCATACGTTGTGACAATAGAAAGGTATTTTCTTTAGATAGGGTTGATGAACAATTCAAGATTAATTTCTCTGTAAAATACTCTGCAGCATGAGAATTTATATGAGATAGTGGTAACTTTTACAGGGGTTGGTTCTTCCTTTTCCCCCTACTTCTAGCCACCTCCTGAAGAGCTGAGCTTTACATTGGCAATGCCCATTGGCCTATTCTAATGAAGTTGTTGATTAGAAGGATCCAAATTAGTTCTGTAAAAATGTTCAAGTTATGGCAAACTTTTCAATGTCGCGTTGGCACGCTTCAAGAAGAAAAGATGGTGCAAGTGGCCACTAGTTGTATCGGCAATGTCACTGGATAATTTCTGTAACATTTCTTAAGATATGCAAGCCCATGAAGCTTACATCTGGTACCGATGCACCTGAAAGATCTTTCCGTTCTAGGAAGAGATGGATTCTCAATTATTTTGCTACAATGCTGGGTCTTTGGCCAGAAAGATTTGAAGTTTGTTTTAGAGTTGCTTTGCATTCTCCTTGGCAGAAGCTAAAACAAGTTCAGCTGCATGGAACCATATGTTAGCTTTTTGTAGCATGGTGTTTAGGGAGTCTAATTAGACAAACAGAAGCAGTATTAACTGCAGTGTGAAGCCGGTAACAAATGCACGTCTCTCTGCTTTTGCCCCAGAATTTCTTCTTTCATGAGAAGATAAAGCACAGCTCTTCAAGTCCACCTTTGTGAAGTGGAATAATCTCAACAGTTGTGTTGTCTTCTCTTTTGAAAGTCTCTAAACCAGGCTACAAAGTTGGTGAAGTTCTAATGAAGGTGATGTTACTTACTTATTTATTTATTTACTTATTAAATTTATATGCTGCCCAGCTCACCAAGAGGCAACTCCAGGCAGCTTACAACCAAGTAAAAAGAACAAGATACAATATTAAGTTGTATCTTAATACAACTTAAGGAAATCAACTCCTTAAGTTGGAAGGACAGAATACTGAAGCTGAAGCTCTAATATTTTTGGCCACTAAATGAGAAAAGAGGACTCACTGGAAAAGACCCTGATGCTGAGAAAGACTGAAGACAAAAGAAGAAGGGGATGGCAGAAGATGAAATGGTTAGATAGCATCATCAATGCCACAAATATGAATTTGGGCAGACTCTGGGAGACAGTGGAGAACAGAGGGACCTGGCATGCTATGGTCCAGGGCTGGCAAAGAATCAGACATGACTTGGTGACTGAACAACAACAACAATGTTAAGTATTAAGAATTGACTTAAAATGAACACAGATGGCAAGGAAGGAAGCAAAAAGCAGACAGGGCGGAGGTGGAGTCCTATCACAATCCATTAATCACCTCCCGTATGACACAGCCCCAGGTCAATTGGCAGAGCCAGTTCTCAGGCCTTTTGAGAAAGCCAGATGGGGTGAGACAATTCATCAGATAACCTGAACCTGGGATAGGCAGATGTTGATGTTTGATGGTCTTAAAGATATTGTCACAGGATGTCAGCTGTTCCATGTAAAGCTGCCTTTTGCAATTGACCGATGCTGATTTTTTTTCAATGCCCATAGGGCTCAAGTGATGCTTCAGATATTTTGTGATATTGCACACAAGGCACCTATTATTATTGGTACTACTTTTGCTTTCTTTTGTCACAGTCATTGTATTTCTATTTGCAAGTCTTTGTATTTTGTAATTTTCTCTTCTTTTCTTTTCTTTTCTCTTTTCTTTCTTTTCTATTCTTCTTTCTCCAGGTACAGCCACAGAAACTATCCAGACTTTTTTGTCTTTTTTATCCACAATAGTTAAGTCTGGGGTCTTATGTGGCAGGTATCTGTTGGTTTGAATTCTAAGGTCCTACACCAATTTAGCTTCTTCATTTTCTATGACTTTCTCTATTTTATGGTCCAACCAGTTCTTGCTTGCAGGTAAATGGAATTTTTTTCAGAACTTCCAATGCATTATTGCCACTATTAATAATAAATTATTATTATTAATGACCCTAATTCTATAAACAATCCCAGGCATCAGATTATTATAATGTTTCACAATTTATCTCCCTAATTTGGGCAGAGTCCAACTACAATGTTGTATAAATTAAGCATTCTACAGTATGCTTATTGCACACTATAATTTTGAAATATTGGAAACATTTTTCTCATGTCCCATAAAATAATATTTCAGGGGTATCAGTAAGGCAGACACTGATTCTCTTGAGTCATTTCAATTCACGCTCCAAACCACAATGACTGGACTGATATACTTGTGCTAAACCAAATTAGACAAACCACCTTGAGTGCTTATCTAAGCAGAAAGGTGTGCTATGAATGGAATATTAAATTGAATTAAAACGATGGTTTAGTGTAATATCTGAATCTAGTCACAGATGGAGTGTGCTTGGTCTCTGACAAACACACAAGCTGCCACATATAGTGGCGCAGAGGCTTAATGATGCTGGAATTGCGGGCCACAAATGGTCTGCAGTCTGGTGATTTGAGCTAAGCTCCATGAGATGGAGTGAGCTCCCCCCCCCCGCCTTGCTCCCTGGCTCCTGCCCATCCAGCAATTCGAAAGCAAGCAATATTGTGAGTAGATAAATGGGTACCACTTTGGTGGGGGGAAAAACTAGCTGTATTTGTGTGTGCGGGGGAACAAAAGCAGGTGCTGGATCTGGTTGGATGCAAGGCATCGCAACATAAGGCGAGGTGAGACCAGCAAAGGAGCCTGGAAGTGTCAGCAACCTGAGTGCCACTAGTCATGAGGTGTGAGCTGGTTCAGACCCTACGGTGCACCAAGGACAGGCACACAAGAGCCAAACAGAATGAAGTAGGAATTTAGGCTGTCAGGACTGCATTTTAGATTTTCCCGAGATTGTATGCCATATGTTAAATTCATACATACATATATACATACAAGGGACGTGGTGGCTAAGTGGGTCAGGACGCTGAGCTTGTCGATCAGAAGGTCGGCAGTTTGGCAGGTCGAATCCCGAGTGCTGCATAACAGAGTGAGCGCCTGTTACTCGTCCCAGCTTCTGCCAATCTAGCAGTTCGAAAGCACGTAAAAATGCAAGTAGAAAAATAGAGACCACTACGGTGGGAAGGTAACAGCGTTCCATGCGCCTTTGGCGTCTAGTCATGCCGGCCACATGACCACAGAGACATCCTTGGACAAGCGCTGGCTCTTCGGCTTTGAAACGGAGATGAGCACCGGCCCCTAGAGTTGGAAATGACTAGCACGCATGTGTGGGGGAACCTTTACCTTTTACTATACATACATGGATACATATACATATACATAAGAGTGTATTACATGCCATCAAAGCAGTGTCAGATTCATTGAGCATATAGATAGATCTTCCCCAGGTTGATCTGTCCCAAACTAGCCCTTCAGGTCTTCCAATGGTGCACCCATCAACAAAGTAATTGACCCATTCATAGTTTTTTTTCCACCTTCCACTTTTCTTAATATTATAAAGTTCTCCAGAAAGATGTATTTCTGAAATAGATTGGTTACTTCTAAAGAAACCAAGTCTAACTGCTATTTTTACATAGCTTCTTATGCCCAAAACAGTGTGAATCAAGGTGATGGTTTACACAAAACATCAGCAAGATTCCTATGACACACCGAAACACAAGCTATCCAACCTTATTACTTTGTGTGTTCTCTGAACTCTACCAAAATAGATTTTGTACAAATATTGGCTAGACAGACATTTAGTATAAGGCAGCTGTAACATATCTATTTATAATTATAATGCCCCAAAGATTTATTATCCATATGTTATAGATGAAAGAATTCAGGCTGTTCCTAAGAATTATACATCAAAAGAAAACATGGTATAATGTGCCTGCCTATCCTTCAAGCTGACAACATCAGATACACTGAAGTCAAAAAGAAAGTTAGAAGGGAATACATCAGGAGAATGAAGAAGAACTTAAAGTCCAAACTCAGTGGAGGAAACACCACTAAGGGAATTAACACCTGGGCAGTTCCATTCATTAGATCTACTGCTGGAATAGTGGACTGGACTCAAAGAAAACTAAAAGCCCTGGACAGGAAGATCAGAAAAAATGATGACAATGAATCATGCCCTTCATCCATGCAGCAATGTTGACAGACTCTACATATCAAGTAAAATAAGTGGGTGGGGAATGTTACAAGAGCACCAGACAGCTGAAGAAGAAACAAAGGCAACAGAAGAGTATCAGAAGGACAGTGAAGAAGACACACTGAAGTTAGTACACCCTGAAGGCTTACTGAATACTGGAGAGACCAAACTAGTCTACGAGAAAGACTAAATGAAGAACAGAATAGAGACATGGCAAGGCAAAGTATTACATGGCCAATACATTAAAAAAAAAATATCAGGCAAAGTTGATAACAACTTTGTGGATAACTTGGCATTTGCTAAGACCAGGAAAGTTAAAGAAAGAGATAGAGGGGCTAATTCTAGTTGCACAAGACCAAGCATCAAGAACGAATACATACAAAGTCAGAATTGGGAAGACAGCAACAGCAAATGCCCCTCAGCAAAGAAGGTGAAGAAACATTGGAAACATTGGTACCACCTAGCTAGCTGCTGCAAGTAGATTGCATAGATAGACTATAAACGATGACATGGAAATCTTCAAGAAATACTGTTTGCCTCCAAGCAAGAACTACGGGACCACAAAGTAGTAACAGAAAGTTAGGAAGCTGAAATGCTCTGGGATTTTAGAATTCAAACAGACAAGCACCTGCCACACAACACCTCAGACCTAATAATTGTAGAGAAGCAAGACAAAAAAGTAAAAAAAAATGGAGAATGGACACCAGAATACCTAGAGACAGTAGAATTGAAGAGAAAGTCCTGGAGACATCATAAAGTACAAACATTTGAAAATAGAAATAGAGCAACTATTGCAAAAGAAAGGAAAGATACTACCAATAATAATAGGTGCCTTGGATGCAATCCAAAACAACTAGAGCACCAATTGATTGGCACTGACAAAAATCAGGTCAACTACAAAAGGCATCTTTATTGGGAATAGCTTATAAACTGTGACAATACATTTAATATCATCAAACAATATCTATCCCACATCCTTGGGAAGGACTCCATAGGTCAGACATGTCAAACTCGCGACGTCACATGACGTCGCACGACGTATCGGAGCTTTTTCCCCATTGCCGGCAATGAGGTGGGCGTGGTTTCGTCACGACACGTCCGGCCCGCGGGCCAGCAGTTTGACACCCCTGCCATAGGTGGATAAAAATGCCAACTGGAGTTTAAACATGACTATGCAACAAACCATAATTTAAATGCATTTTGAGGCAAACCCATCATATTAAACCAAACTTTATTTATTGCTGTGATGAAGCAAATTATACTGATACCATTCCCATGACATGTTAAAGATAAATAAAGCTAATTGCAAACCATACAAATCACATTGTAATGAAATTGTAATGAAATTTGAACCAGCACTGGCCAAAAATTGGGCCAACATTTGACGCAACCACTTCTTTGCCTATAAGATAAGATAACATTTATTGTTGTTTTTTTATTGTGAACACAATGGTCCACATTAAAAATGAAATTCTGTTGTCTGCTCTCAAAAGAAAGTACATACACATACATAACACAGATAGATAGATAGATAGATAGATAGATAGATAGATAGATAGATAGATAGATAGATAAGATAGACAGACAGACAGACAGACACACAGAGAGAGAGAGAGAGAGAGAGAGAGAGAGAGAGAGAGAGAGATCCCTACCTATAAATATTAATCACTGTCCATCTTGAAATACATAGTGGAAAGAGGAAGCTTGAGAGGTCACATGGTTGATACTGTATGGAACAAAACTGTGTCTGAATCTGGATGTTCTGCTTCGGATACCGCGAAGTCTCCTTCCAGACGTTAACAAGGAAAACAGGTCATGAAGGGGACATGTAGCATCCCAGACAATCCTGTGGACCCTGTTCAAGCATCATTTCTATGGGAGGGAACTGCCAATAATCTTTTCTACCATCCTCACCACTCTCTGCACTGCCTTCCTGTCTGAAGCAGGGATGCTTCCAAACCAGACAGAAAGGCAATATGACAGGATGCTCTCGATCGTCCCTCTACAGAAAGTGGTAAGGACAGGGGAAGGAAGTTGTGCTTTTCTCATGCGAATGCAGAAAATGCAGGCACTGTCCGTGATCACTTCACCAGTGTCTCACTTTTGAGCGACCAAGCTAGTCTCCTCATTAGCTGCACACCCAGAAACGTGATGCTGCTAATCACCTCCACAGGTGAATCATTAATACACATAGGTGTGTGGCTGTAGTTAACCACTACATCAAATTGGCTCTATAGTTTATATTAATATAAATCATCATCTTAGTTGCCAAATAACTGCTGTGGATGTTAGAATTTTTACTTGTTAGACATATGTTGCTCCTCTTGTTTTGTCTCGGGAGTTTAAAACTAGTTACGTTGCGGACTGAATGTTCTCATCAGACCAAAGTAAAGTAAATTCCCCTTAATACCTTCCATTATATTCAGTGGGGTTTTGTTTGTTTGTTTGTGGCAGTTTGATTTAGACTTGAACACGGATGCTCTTGTTTTTCTTATTCCAAATGCGTTCATTCAACCATCAGTTGGTTCGGTACTATCAGCACCCCAATTGATTACCATAACTATTCATTCAGCATTTTTCAATGATCTAAATGCTACATGGGTATTATCTTTGCTGTAGATTTTAATTCATTTAAAATTTTTTTTTTACTGTTCAGTGTTAAAAAGAGACAAACATAATGCCAGTGTGAACCTTGAGTGAATTTGCAACTGTCACCTAAAAGCCTCTGCTCAAGCAGGAGACCCTTTACCAGGGGTAGGCAAGCTTGGCTCTTTTATGACTCGTGGACTTCAACTCCCAGAATTCCTGAGCCAGCCATGCTGAGGGGAAAGGGAGAATTTCCAAGCTGAGCCATGCTGGCTCAGGAATTCTGGGAGTTGAAGTCCACAAGTCATGAGGGGGCCATAGTTCCCCCATGCTGGCTCAGGAATTCTGGGAGTTGAAGTCCACGAGTCATAAAAGAGCCAAGGTTGCCTACCCCCGCCCTATACCATTTTGGATAAGTGGTTGTCCAGTCTCTTTTTGAAAGCCTTCCATGACGGAGCACCCACAATTTTCAAAGATAAGCTATTCCATTGGTTGATTGCTCTTGCCATTAGAAATTTTCCCCCTTAATTTTAGGTTGCTTCTCTGCTTGGTAAGTTTCCATCCAATGTTTCTTGTGTTTTGGTGCTTTGGAAAATAGTTTGACCCCCTCGTCTTTGTATGAGCTCCTCAAATATTGGACCACTGCTATCATTTCTCCCCTAGTCCTTCTTTTCATTAAACTAGACATACCCATTTTCTGTCACCATTCTTTGTATGTTTTTTTAAATTTTTTTAATTTTGAGCTGATAAAGATGGACAGCATGTTGAAGAAAGGAATACAAGGATAGAGTTAGACAGTAACAGGAAATGACAAAGATTAGACCAGTTGACGAAATGACTTTTCCTGTTGGAAATTAAGAATGGAAAAGCTGGGCAATAAGGAAGATCAAATGAAAAGAGACTTGGAAACAGTCGTTAAGAATTTATTTATGAAAATTTAAATATTTTATATTTTTATGAAAACCCGCTACATTCCCCACCTCTCCATTCTGGTGGGTTGGGTAGATATAACTGGGGAAAAAATGGTCTTTCAAATAATGTGGTCCCAAACCATGTAGGGTTTTGAAGGTAACAACCAGCACCTTGAATTGGACCAGCTGCAAATTGACAGCCAATGCAGCTCCTGGAGGAAAGATGACACTTGTCCACATCTAGGCCTACACAAAACCGTGCAGGCCACTACATTTTGAACCAAGGGCAAAGAATGCTATGGACTGCAAGCAGTGTTTCTAAGATGAAAGAAAAGTTGATTGCTTCCTGAAGCAACGATGAACAGCAGAAACCCACATCCTTTGGGCAGGTGATGTGAGTGGATGATGGATGAGAGAGAAAAAAAAACGGTTTTGCTTGGCAAGGTTGAAAAAAGCAGGTAAGGCAACAGAGAAGGTAGATGAATGGTCTTAAAGAAATTGTTTGAAAATCCTAGAACACCTATGAATTATTACTAGAGATAGTCACAGTGGCAAGCATTTGTCCACTGAATCATCAGGAACCAAACTTGGCTCAAGGGGACTTACATAACCAGACTTCTGCAGACATGGAAGATATATTAGCATTATTATCTCCACAAGAAAGTCTGAGATGCTCTTTCAGAAGGTGCCCTCTAGTTATTCATTCAGCCTGTCCTGCCATCTTCCAGGAGAGTCTGTTCCTTGATCCAAGATTCACCCTACTTAGTCTTGACTGAATTGTACTTGACAGGTTTCTTGAAAGACCAGAAATTGGCCTGCACTTTTCATAGTATTTTGGTCTGTGTGTGTGAGAGAGAGAGGGAGAGAGAGGGAGAGAGAGGAAGGGAGAGAAAGAGGGAGAGGAAGGGGTGAGGAGGGGGAGGGAGAAGGGGAGAGGAGGGGACAGAGAGAGAGAAAGAGATAAAGACAGAGGGAGGGAGAAGGGAAGAGGGGAGAGAGAGAGAGACGGGGAGAGAGAGAGAGGGAGGGAAAGACAGAAATCTGACAACTTCCTTTTTCCCTTATATATGGCATTGTCTATGTTGTTGTTTTAATCACGGTATTTAACAGTTGTCAGTGAATGTGAGTACATTTCATAATACGCAGAAATTAACTCAACACCTGTTCCAAATATTCTCTGTGTTTGCCTCTCAGTGTGAATAAAAGCTCCTTAATTTTTAATTCCTAAATTCACTTATATCC
Organism: Vipera berus; assembly: GCF_964194415.1. Lineage (NCBI taxonomy): Eukaryota > Metazoa > Chordata > Lepidosauria > Squamata > Viperidae > Vipera > Vipera berus. The sequence goes on from NC_138204.1 coordinate 11,562,026, forward strand.
TAGTCAATCATAATGCTATCCTTCATTTTATTAGTGTGCATTATTTATATTGTGAGAAGCAATTTATCAGACTGGGATGACTGAAACAGATAGAAACAATGCCGCTGAACAAGGAGGATCACAAATTGCAAAATTAAATTAAAACTGGGAGGAGGAGGCAGGCATGGGAAAGAAAGGGGAAAAAATAGAAAATGAAAGAGAAGAAAAATTTAGGAATACGTAGGTACAGATACACTGAAGGGAAATAGACACATTTTAAATACCTCCGTTCAGTAATTCTGCCCAAAATGTTTGAATATGTAGAATTAATGTATTAAACAAAAATGTTAATATTGCTAGTAAAGGTAAAGGTTCCCCCGCACATGCGTGCTATTCGTTTCCGACTCTAGGGGCCGGTGCTCATCTCCGTTTCAAAGCCGAAGAGCCAGCGCTTGTCCGAGGACATCTCCGTGGTCATGTGGCCGGCATGACTAGACACCAAAGGTGCACAGAAGGCTGTTACCTTCCCACCGGAGTGGTCCCTATTTTTCTACTTGCATTTTTACGTGCTTTCGAACTGCTAGGTTGGCAGAAGCTGGGACGAGTAACAGGCGCTCACTCTGCTACGCGGCACTCGGGATTCGACCTGCCAAACTGCCGACCTTCTGATCGACAAGCTCAACGTCCTAACCCACTGAGCCACCGTGTCCCTTTAATATTGCTAATAATGTACAAATAATCCTTGACTTATTATCACAATTGAGCCCCAAATTTCCATCGCTAAGTGGGAAAGTTGTTAAATGAGTTTTGCCCCATTTTACAACCTTTCTTGTCATGCTTATTAAGTGAATCACTACAGTTGTTAATAACATGGTTGTAAAATGAATCTGGCTTCTACATTGCCTTTTCTTGTCAGAAGGTCACAAAAGCTAATCACCTGACACCAGGACACTGCAACGGTCATAAATATAAGCCAGTTGCCGAGCGTCTTGATCATGGGGAGACTGCAACAGCCGTAAGTGTGAAAAATAATCATCGATCACTTTCTTCAGTGCTGTTGTAACTTTAAATGTTCACTACATGAATTTAAAGGTAAAGGTAAAGGTTCCCCCGCACATGTGTGCTAGTCGTTTCCGACTCTAGGGGCCGGTGCTCATCTCCGTTTCAAAGCCGAAGAGCCAGCGCTTGTCCGAGGACGTCTCCGTGGTCACGTGGCCGGCATGACTAGACGCCAAAGGCGCACGGAACGCTGTTACCTTCCCACTGTAGTGGTCCCTATTTTTCTACTTGCATTTTTTACGTGCTTTCAAACTGCTAGGTTGGCAGAAGCTGGGACGAGTAACAGGCGCTCACTCTGCTACGCGGCACTCGGGATTCGACCCGCCAAACTGCCGACCTTCTGATCGACAAGCTCAGCGTCCTAACCCACTGAGCCACCGCGTCCCCTTTACATGAATTTACCTGTACATTAAAGGGAAATAGACACATTTTTAATACCACATTCAGTATTACTGCCCAGAATTCTTGAATGTATGGAAGTAATCTATTAAGGGTAAATGCTAATATTGCTAATAATTTAGTGATCATATTTGAAGAAATGAATCTTTCACTTTAGAGCTTTTCAAAACTGAGCAGTGTTGGGCTTCGGGGTTTAATACCCCCCCCTCCAAATGGTTTTGCTGTTTCAGTTTTTTTCTTCTCCCTCCAAATGGCCTAACTACCTTTATGTGTATATTTTCCTTTCTTTTTAATTAGAAACAAAACTATGTATAGTTTTACTTTGATGGCATGGAGCCACCACTAATTTCAGCCAGTCGGTACTATGTATTTGCTGCAAACCAAGCTTTTGCTTGAGCTGAACCCATCAGTGAAAATCATTGTATATATATTTTATACACACACACAGAGAGAGAGAGAGAGAGAGAGAGAGAGAGAGAGAGAGAGAGAGAGAGAGAGAGAGAGAGAGAGAGAGAGAGAGAGAGAGAGAGAGAGTACATTTTGCCACTATGTTCATCTACAGGCGTTCATCGCATTAAAGTTGTTAAAACCTCTTTCTTTCTAACACTGAAAGCTTTCATTTTTTGAGATAACCTTCTGCTTTCTATAAGGAAGCAAGTGGCAATTGTTCTGTAAATAACTGTGGCAAGTAAGACCAGCTTCTATAATCTTTTAGAGCAGACAACTATTGAGAGAGGGAAGTAAAGTATGAAATAAAAACAACAAAAACAATACACCTCAATCTTCAGTAATACCGTGAGCTTTCCCAACGGAGCGTCTTAATCATTTGAAAAAGACAAAAGCTAGTCCCAGCCTCTCAAAGTCTTTTAATTCCTTCAGGGCGTACATTCTGGCTTCAACAGGACAAATGAAGTGTTTTAAGGACCATTGCAGAAGATTAGTGAAAATTCCAGTGACTTGAACTTTGCAAAAAGATGTAAATCTAAAAAGCCTCAGGGCAGGTTGGCCACCATCCTGTTCACCTCTAAGAAGACCCTTAAAACATGGCTTGTCAACTTGCATGGAGAATCCCTTGATAGACTAAAGCTTCTTAGATGGTTTCATGACCATTAATGGAATGCTGTACAGGTAGTCCTTGACTTACAATCCTTCGTTTAATGACCATTTGAAATGACAACGGAACTTTAAAAGTGGCTTATGACCGTTTTTCACGCTTATGACCGTTGAGTCATCCCCATGGTCATGTGATCAAAATTCAGATGCTTGGCAACTGATTCACGTTTATGACGGTTACAGGGTCCCTGGGTCATGTGATCTCCTTTTGTGACCCTCTGACAAGAAAAGTCAATGGGGAAGCCAGATTCACTTAATAGCCATGTTGCTAATGTAACTGTTGCAGTGATTCACTTAACAAATTTGGCAAGAAAAGTCCATAAATGGGACAAAACTTACTTAACAACTGGCTTCCTTAGCAATGGAAATTTTGGGCTCAGTTGTGGTCATAAGTTGGGGACTACCTGTATATTTTCCTTCCATTTTCTTTTTTTATTTACTTTTATCACCATGATATAAAAAAAGATGTTGAGACTCTAGAAAGAGTACAGAGAAGAGCAACAAAGATGATGAGGGGATGGAGGCTAAAACATAAACCTCTACTCCGCGAGCTGCATTGGCTCCCGGTTGCCCTCCGGGTGAAATTCAAGGTGCTGGTGATGACCTATAAAGCCCTAAATGGTGAGGGTCCAGGATATCTGAGGGAACACCTGCTGCTGGCATCAAGTTCCCTTCGTCCAATGCGCTCCCACAGGGAGGGTCTTCTCAGGGTGCCACCGGTAAGAGATTGCCGGCGGGTAACACCCAGGGATAGGGCCTTCTCAGTGGGGGCGCCTGCCCTTTGGAACCAGCTGCCAGTGGAGCTGAGGACTGCTCCGTTCATTCCGCCGGGGCCTGAAGACCTGGCTCTTCGAGCTCTCTGGCCCAGGCTGAGGATTAATCTTATTTTAACTGGGGTTTTATTTGTTGTTGTTGTTAGTTGCGAAGTCGTGTCCGACCCATCGCGACCCTATGGACAATGTTCCTCCAGGCCTTCCTGTCCTCTACCATCTTCTGGAGTCCAGTTAAGCTCACGCCTACTGCTTCAGTGACTCCATCCAGCCACCTCATTCTCTGTCGTCCCCTTCTTCTATTGCCCTCAATCTTTCCCAGCATTAGGCTCTTCTCCAGTGAGTCCTTCCTCCTCATTAGGTGGCCAAAGTATTTGAGTTTTAGCTTCAGGATCTGGCCTTCTAAAGAGCAGTCAGGGTTGATCTCCTCTAGGACTGACCGGTTTGATCGCCTTGCAGTCCAAGGGACTCGCAGGAGTCTTCTCCAGCACCAGAGTTCAAAGGCCTCAATTCTTTTGCGCTCAGCCTTTCTTATGGTCCAACTTTCACTGCCATACATTGCAACTGGGAAGACCATAGCCTTGACTATACACACTTTTGTTGACAGGGTGATGTCTCTGCTTTTTAGTGTGCTGTCTAGATTTGCCATGGCTTTCCTCCCTAGGAGCAAGCGTCTTTTAATTTCTTGACTACAGTCCCCATCTGTAGTGATCTTGGAGCCCAGGAAAATAAAATCTGTCACTACCTCCATTTCTTCCCCATCTATTTGCCAGGAATTGAGAGGGCCGGATGCCATGATCTTAGTTTTCTTAATGTTTAGTTTCAACCCAACTTTTGCACTCTCCTTCTTCACTCGCAACAAGAGACTCTTCAGTTCCTCTTCACTTTCTGCCATTAGAGTGGTCTCATCTGCATATCTTAGGTTGTTGATATTTCTTCCAGCAATCTTAATTCCAACTTTTGATTCATCTAGCCCTGCCTTTCTCATGATGTGCTCTGCATATAAGTTAAATAGGCAAGGCGACAGCCTTGCCGGACTCCTTTCCCAATTTTGAACCAATCAGTGGTTCCGTGTCCAGTTCTCACTGTTGCTTCTTGGCCCGCATATAGGTTTCTCAAGAGACAAATAAGATGTTCTGGTACTCCCATCTCTTTAAGAACTTGCCACAGTTTGTTATGATCCACACAATCAAAGGCTTTAGCATAGTCAATGAAGCAGAAGTAGATGTTTTTCTGGAACTCTCTAGCTTTTTCCATGATCCAGCGTATGTTGGCAATTTGATCTCTAGTTCCTCTGCCTCTTCGAAATCCTGCCTGTACTTCTGGTAGTTCTCGATCCACATACTGCTGGAGTCTAGCTTGTAGGATTTTAAGCATAACTTTACTAGCATGAGAAATGAGTGCAATGGTGCGATAGTTTGAACATTCTTTGGCACTGCCTTTCTTTGGAATTGGAATGTAAACTGATCTTTTCCAATCCTGTGGCCACTGTTGAGTTTTCCAAATTTGCTGGCAAATTGAGTGTAGCACTTTTACTGCATCGTCTTTTAAGATTTTGAATAGCTCAGCTGGAATACTGTCACCTCCACTAGCTTTGTTGTTGCTCAGCTTTTCTAAGGCCCACTTCACTTCACATTCTAGGATGTCTGGCTCGAGGTCAGTGACCACCTCATTGTGATTATCAGGGACGTTAAGCTCATTCTTGTATAGTTCTTCTGTGTAATTTTGCCATCTCTTCTTAATCTCTTCTGCCTCTGTTAGGTCCCTGCCATTTTGGTCCTTTATCATGCCCATTTTTGCATTGAACGTTCCCTTCATCTCTCCAATTTTCTTGAAAAGATCTCTGGTCCTCCCTATTCTATTGTTTTCTTCTATTTCTTTGCACTGTTCATTTAAGAAGTCATTCTTATCTCTTCTAGCTATTCTCTGGAATTCTGCATTCAATTGGGCGTATCTTTCTTTTTCTCCCTTGCCTTTCGCTTCCCTCCTTTCCTCAGCTATTTGCAAAGCTTCCTCAGACAGCCATTTTGCTTTCTTGCATTTCTTTTTCTTTGGGATGGTTTTGGTTGCTACCTTTTGTACAATGTTGCAAACCTCTGTCCATAGTTCTTCAGGCACCCTGTCTATCAGATCTAATTCCTTAAATCTATTTGTCACCTCTACTGTATATTCAACAGGGATATGATTTAATTCATACCTGACTGGCCTAGTGCTTTTCCCTACTTTCTTCAGTTTAAGCTTAAACTTTGCAACAAGAAGCTCATGGTCTGAGCCACAGTCAGCTCCTGGTCTTGTTTTTATTGACTGTATAGAGCTTCTCCATCTTTGGCTGCAGAGTACATAGTCAATCTGATTTCTGTGTTGACCGTCCGGTGATGTCCATGTGTAGAGCCGTCTCTTGGGTTGTTGGAAAAGGGTGTTTGCTATGACCATCGTATTCTCTTGACAAAATTCTATCAGCCTGTGCCCTGCTTCATTTTGTACTCCAAGGCCAAACTTGCCTGTTATTCCAGTTATCTTTTGGCTTCCTACTTTAGCATTCCAATCCCCCATGATGATAAGGACATCATTTTTTGGTGTTAGTTCTATAAGGTGCTGTAGGGCTTCATAGAACCGGTCAATTTCATCCTCTTCAGCACCGGTGGTTGGGGCATAGACTTGGACTACTGTGATATTGAATGGTTTGCCTTGGATTCGAACTGAGATCATTCTGTCATTTTGAGGATTGTATCCCAGTATTGCTTTTCCTACTCTTTTATTGACTATGAAGGCTACTCCATTTCTTCTGAGGGATTCTTGCCCGCAGTAGTATACCTGATGGTCATCTGAATTAAATTCACCCATTCCTGTCCATTTTAGTTCGCTGATACCTAAGATGTCGATGTTCAGTCTTGTCATCTCTTGTTTGACCACGTCCAGCTTGCCTTGATTCATGGATCTTACATTCCAGGTTCCTATGGAGAAAAAATCTTTACAGCATCGGACTTTCCTTTCACCACCAGACACATCCACAGCTGAGCGTCCTTTCGGCTTTGGCCCAGTCGCTTCATTCTTTCTGGCGCTACTAGTACTAGCCCTCTGCTCTTCCCCAGTAGCATATTGGACGCCTTCCGACCTGAGGGGCTCATCTTCCAGCGTCATATCGTTTTGCCTTTTGGTACTGTCCATAGGGTTTTCATGGCAAAGATACTGGAGTGGGTTGCCATTTCCTTCTCCAGTGGATCACGTTTTGTCAGAACTCTCTGCTATGACCTGTCCGTCTTGGGTGGCCCTGCACGGCATAGCTCATAGCTTCATTGAATTACGCAAGCCCCTTCGCCACGACAAGGCAGTAATCCATGAAGGGGGGGGGTTATTTATGCAGGGACAAATATAATTTTTTTTAAATTTGTTTTTAACTTTTGTATCTTGGTTTTTTAATCACCCTGTAAACCGCCCTGAGTCCTTTGGGAAAGGGCGGTATATAAATGTAATAAAATAAATAAATAATAAATAAATAAATATAAGGAACACTTACTGGAAATGGGTATGCCTAGTTTAATGAAGAGAAGGATGAGGGGGGACATGATAGCAGCGTTCCAATATCTCAGGGGCTGCCACAAAGAACAGGGGAGTCAACCTATTTTCCAAAGTGCCTGAAGACAGGACAAGAAGCAACGGATGGAAACTAATCAAGGAGAGGACCAACCTAGAACTAAGGAGAAACTTCCTGACAGTTAGAACAATTAACCAGTGGAGCAACCTGCTTCCAGAAGTGGTGAATGCTCCAACACTGAAAGTGCCATTTGTCTGAAAGCCATTTGTCTGAAATGGTATAGGGTTTCCTGCCTGAGCAGTGGGTTGGACTAGATGCCCTCCAAGGTCCCTTCCAACTTTATTATTGTTGTTGTTGCTGTTGTTGTTGTTATTATCTTGTTTTGATTTTAATTTAAAATGGATTTTAATGGTCTTCATATATTCTGGATTATTATTATGTATGCTGCCCAGAGTCGCTATCAATTCAATTCAAATCAATCTGTAGTCAGTCATAGACCAACAGATCAGAGTCACTATGTGAAATGGGCAGCTGTATACATGTGATTAAATGAATGAATGAATGAATGAATAAACAGATATGGACTAAGTTTTCATGATGGGAAGGAGTTCAGATCATTAAGCAATTAATGCCATTAGTCATCAGTTGTGAGACATCTGTGTAAATATATGCCCTTGGGATAATTCATGTGAATTTGTGTGCACGTGGAGTTTGGGCACGGTTGTGTATGTGTGTGTATTAGGGATGCTTGAGCAATTTCATCTCAATGAATTGTGATATTAACTGATTTAGTCAACATCTTTGGGAATAATAAACCCACCAAAATCAATATTTGAGTTTGCAAAATGTTCCGGCGCAGTTCTATATTTCAAAAGCACCGTTTAAAATGCATTTCCAGATCTTTGGGTGAACTTCCTTCTGCCAGAACATTTGCAAATGTAGCACAGACCAGATAGAAAATAAGGTGTTTGTTCCTAGTACTAGAAAAGCAGAATGTGCAGTTACATAAAGGAGGGAGAAGAAAAGACACTGGACAAAGAAAAGCAGAATGGAAGATACAGTACATGTAGAACTTGCTTTTAGGTAAATCACTCCAGCACAAATCTTAAGTAATATATTGCTACAAGCATCAGTGATTCTACACCGCCTTAAATGTGTTTATGTTATTCTTTACGCCTCCAAGCAAATCCATTTCCACCCCACCCCACCCCCACAACCAAGTTAGTGGCTTACACCTGTCCTTCTCTATTAGTACACAACCTGATTTGGTACAACTGCAGATCCTATTTTCCAGCCCCTCTTTTTCTTTTTCTGTTTGCTCCCTTCTCACCCCTGTGGGGACTGGAAAGCAAAATGTTTTTCTTAAGAAATCTCTATTGTGTTTATTCCAAGGAAATTGCTGTAGCTTAAATGTTTCCCTTTCCCTTGCCATTATTCTGACTTGTAGAAAGGCAGGCGGTTCTCTTGGCTCCTTGGATAATGTAACTCATGCTTGAGCATCCAAGTTGCTTAGGAATAAGAACATTTTCTGGAAATTGAAGATGACACTGAACAGCAACTGGCATTAAGGCTACCACCAAAACACAAAGCAAAAGTCTTTCGTCTAAATCAGACATGTCAAACACAAGGCCCGGGGGCCGGATCCGGCCCGCGAAGTGGTTTCATGTGGCCTGCGAAGCCATCCTGGAAACAGTGAGGGAATGGCCCCCACTGCCTTGGCCCTGGCCCAGAGACCCTCCTCCTGCCAGAGACCCTCAGATCTGTCCCACTCCTGCCCAGGCCCCCATAGGCACCCTTGATGCGAACGATGTAGAGCTGGCCACGCCCACCCAGTAGACCACGCCCACCCAGGCCACACCCACCCGGCCCCCTGAGGGCAACCGCAATGCTGATGCGGCCCTCAATGAAATTGAGTTTGACACCCCTGGTCTAAATTATTGATTATGTTTTATATGTTATTTTATAAAAACTGGAACATGCTTTTGACTTTTTTTTTTATTTAAAGAGAGAGAGAGAAGGATGCAATGTTCTCACCAAGAAATATATTTTAATAACAGAATGACAGAATTGGAAGGCACCTTGGAAGTCTTCTAGTGCCAGGGATGTCAAACTTGCAATGTCACGTGACCTGTGGCGACGTATCACGACTTTTTTGCCCTTGCCAGCAATGGGGTGGGCATGGTTTTGCTATGATGTAACTGGCCTGTGGGCCGGCAGTTTGACACCCCTGTTCTAGTCCAACACCCTGCTGGGACCATATACCATTTTCAGATAAATGGTTGCCTAATCTCTTCTTAAAAACTTCTAGTGTTGGAACATCCACAACTTCCAGAGGCAATTTGTACCATGGATTAATTGTTCTAACTGTCAGGAAATTTCTCCTTAGTTCTAGGTTAGTTCTCTCCTTGATTAGTTTCCATCCATTGTTTCTTGTCCTGCCTTCAGGTGCTTTGGAGAATAGGTTGACCCCCCTGTTCTTTGTGGCAATCCCCCTTAGATATTGGAACACTGCTATTGTGTCACCCCTAGTCCTTCTCTTCATTAAACTAGACATATCCAATTCCAGCAACATTTTTTTATATGTTTTAGCCTCCAGTCCCCTAATCATCTTTGTTGCTCTTCTCTGCACTCTTTCTAGAGCAGGGGTCTTCAAACCTGGCCCTTTTATGACTTGTGACTTCAACTCCCAGAATTCCTCAGCCAGTGTGCCACAAGTCATAAAAGGGCCAAGTTTGAAGACCCTTGTTCTAGAGTCTCAACATCTTTTTACATCGTAGTGACCAAAACTGGACGCAGTATTCCAAGTGGGGCCTTACCAAGGCATTATAGAGTGGTATTAACATTTCATATGATCACATGATAATATTTAACCAGCTAGTGTGGTTTAGCGGTTAAGGTGTTGGATTACAAGTGGAGAGGCATGGGTCAAGAATGCCCTTAATTACAGAATCTCACAGGATGAATTGGTCCATAGAACATAGAATATTAGGGTTCATCCCCCTATACCATTGTGGAAAAAAGGCTGTCCAGTCTCTTCTTGAATACCTCCAGTGATGGGACAACCACAACTTCCGGAGACAAACTATTCCACTGATTAATTGTTCTTACAGTAATGAATTTTCTCCTTAGTTCTACCTCGAATCTCTCCTTAATGACCTCTGGTTTGTTACTTCTTGTTCTGCCCTCAGGTGCTTTGGAGAATAGTCACTCTTTCTCCAGACATTCTCTGTCAAGCCAACTTATTTCACAGATTGTTTTTTTTTAATTCCATTTATATTGTTGTCATGGAATAACACAGGAAGAGGGAATGCTACCCTGAGCTCCTTTACAAAAGCCAGTATATAAATCTGATTAACATATCCTAGCAGCTTGAATGACTTTTAGATAAGATGGGAGGCACCAAGGGCTGTTTACAGTTAGCCGCAAACAAGGTTGTAGTAAGTTGTTGTGGGAATCTGCTAACCTAATTAAGACAAGTTCTTGGCAACAATTATTTTGAATCTCTACTTTTAAAGTTCCTGCAGCAAATATTTTAGATCATGATGTTTCTAATGCCCAATGTTAAATATGTGTCCTTCGTGCCCTGTTGAACACCCATTCCACAATTAGGTTTTCCAGGGTCCTCAGTCAGAACAGGACAATGTTGAGCAAAGGCTAAGATGCAATTGTGATAAACAATTGTTCCTTAACATTTCACCTCAATAAAATTATGTTGTATATTTTAGTACAGAGTCATAACTAAACTTGCTTATTTTCATTAGCTACCCAATTCCTATTGAAAAAAAGTATTTCTGCACCTGAAAACCTTGGGATGTAATTCATGAAGAAGCAGTCCCTTCCTATTGATAAAAAATTCCTATTTGCAACAGCTGCCACTAAATTTCTTTCAAGAATAAATATTAGCACTGGAGAACAGGAACTGGTGTTTGCTATTTTATTCAGCTCTTAATGGTTTAACCACCATGGAAATGGAATATTGTGTTAAGTAGAATTTTGGCCTAATACAGGGGTGTCAAACTGCCAGCTCATGGGCCAGATGCACCATGGCAAAACCGCACCCACCCCATTGCCAGCAATGGGAAAAAAAAGTCACGATACATCACGACACATCACGTGACATTGTGAGTTTGACACCCTTGGTGTAATACAACATTATGATGATGATGATGTTATCCATTCAGCTGAGTCCAACTCTTGATGGTTTTATGGGCCAGGTCTTTCCACATCTTCCAATCTTAAATCATTGAGTATTTCTATGCTCTGGCTTAGGGCTTTTCAACCAGTGGTATGGGTACCACCTGTGGTAAATTGGCACCTGGCAGGTGGTACGCGACCATCCTAAAAAAGTGATAGTAGGGGAGGGGTATGAGCTGAACTGGTGCAGCACCGTACAAGCCTGAGCAAGAGATGGCTGGAGCTGCAGGGCTGTCAGGGCTCAGCAGAAGCGCCAGGATCAGCACTTCTTCGGGGCTGTCAGGGCTCAGTGGAAGCACCAGGATCAGCGCCAGGTTCCAGCTGGAGCTCGGCGCTGATCCTGTTCCTTTTGCTGAGCCCAGAAGAAGCGCGAATCAGCTGGAATGTTTCAGCATCCCAGGGTCTTGTGATTTACATTCTGATGCTTGGCAACTGATTCATATTTATGATGGTCACAGTGTCCCAGGGTCATGTGCAATGACCAAAACCTGCTGTAACCACCCAGCAGAGGGGGGGGGAGAAATAAAAACCTCAGACAGGAGGAAGAACGCCGCCAGGTGGGCAGGCAGGTGTCTTGCTCGGCTGTGGCTTGGGGGCCACTTTTTTCAGTGTCATATCCTAAAAGTGGCACAATGGGTGCAAAGGTTAAAAAGCCCTGCTCTGGCTGGTATTGTTCTGTACCAGCCTGCTACCGGCCCTGCAGAAAAGGCAGGGACAACCCCTTTACAAACAGCAAGAGGCTGGAACTAAGCCTGCCAAATTTATTAACATAAAACAGAGCAAAACAAGACCCGAACCATGAAACAGGAGCTATTCAAGCGGTTGCCTTCAGCAAACCAGCCCTCCCACGCATTCCCCTTTTATACAGTTCAGGGCGTGGCTTCTCTCTGCCTCATTCCGAGGTGCCCCATTGCCTTCCTCTGTTTACTCCTGATTGACTGCCTCCTGCGTCGGGCGTCCTTGAACAGGGCCAGCTGTGGGTCATCTTCATCCACACTGTCAGGCTCACACAGCTGGGTCTCCGTCGTGACCAGGTGGGAGGGGCCTGGCTGAGGGCTCTCATCAATAAGCTCTCCAACCCCCTCAGCAAGCTCTTCAACACCCCCCTCCTCCTATGAGTCGTCTGACCCAACTGCTGAACCCACAGGCTGACCCTGAATCACAACAGGTATCATCTTTGACGTGTCCAGCCACCCTGTTTGACAGCCTGGTTTCCTTTTACCCTTCACTCTTCCAAACATAATTGCTTTCTCCATTGATAATGTAACATATTGTATGTCGTCTTTATCTCTTGGAAAAGATGTATGGAGAAGGTTCACACAAACAAGTGCTGGATTATAACAACGTAGCTGAAGAATCCTGAAAATCTGAAAAATTCAAAATCTGCAAACAACTGTACGGGGTTGTTGTTTTTTTTCTGCAAAGCTTCATTGTGATTGATGTTCCAAATGAAATTTCTCTAGTCTTTATATCTGCTTCTCCATTTTTACAATGATGCATGTCAAGTATCTCTGTCATATTTGGGGGCGTTTGAAAGGGGAAAAAAACAACTTTGATGGGGAGAAAACTCCTACTACTAAATTATCTAGCGCTTAGAAGATCATCAGTGAAAGAGCTCTTTCTAGATCTTTATGAGATAATTAAAGGCTGAGAAGTTCATAAAATTAAGAAAGAGGATGGAGTTCGTAAAAAAACCTGAGAATTCACAAAGTAGTCATGTGCAAATTATGGTACTACAAAGACAGGCTGTTAGAACAAGAGGTAATTAAGAGTTTGTTTATCCAATCCACTGATATGTGTTATTAATTAGTGGATGTTATCTGAAGTCAACAGTTTTGGCTCTTAAAGAGCCAGCTAACAACACAATAGTTTGTTTGATTAGTTAAAAGTTAAGTTTCAACTGTGTTTGGTAGGGCTTAGTCCTTTTCTGTATTGTTTGCAGCTGGGCTAAGCATGGTAAATTCCCTGTGGCAGCCAATTTTGTAAAAGCTGGCCTTTGGCGGAAGAGATTTATAATGAGAATCTGTCTACTCTCTGCAATAGTTCCCATAGAGTTCATAAAGATCAGAACATATCCTCTCCAGCAGCTAATACCCAGATAAGCAGGGATTAATACCAGACAGATGATCAAGCAGAATGCAATTCCCAATCAAGGAACTACCAACTCGAAACCCCCCACTAACATTAGCAGGACAAGCCACTGTACATGAACAAAGTAAACCCCACCCTCACTAACACTGATGGTGCTATCTAGTTGGGTAAAACTGCAAGCAAACAACCAAGCTCAGAGAGTAGCAAAGACTCTACAGTTAGTTTTTAACTCTTGATTAGAACCAGCAAGCGGAAATCTCAAACAGCTGCTGAGTTCCATTGTTACTGGAGGGCCCTTATTATGTGTCTCCTTTTTTTTTTGTTAGTGTGATGGGTGACTGTAATTCTGAGCAATGACTAGAGTTGGTGTCTAGCATTCAGGAAAGAAGCTCCTTCTCTGGTAATGCTGTGGATTATATATATATTTGGGGCGGCAAGGTGTTCAAAATACTCAAGACGTATCTCCCCTGCCTCTTCCCTCCCTGATGCAGCTGACAAAAGTGAGAAAGAGCCTGTGGCCTAGAGGTTAAAACAACTGCCTAATGTGCAATCAGCCCAGGTTTGAATCTCAGAAGGGTGCTGGCTGACTGATGAGAACAAATAAGTTTGAAATAGCTATATCAGTCTCCCTTTAATTCTTTGTTATCTTTGTTAGCAATTCAAAATATTTACGCAAAATACACACACACACACACACACACACACACATAGTGCAATAAGATATCATGGGAGAAGAACCTTGAAACCTGATATAGTGCTCTCTCAACCTTTCATGGAAGAGCCAAATAGCTTTCTCAAACTGCACCAGATCCTAAGCACCTTTCTATAGATTGCACGCACAGGGAGTCTATGGGATCTTTTACCATCTTTTCTATTTTTGCTCTTGAGGAAGCCGTTTGTAGGGCTGGCTTTAAGCTAAAGCCAATTAGATGCTTACCAGTGGCATCAAAGCTTAGGAGGCATCAGTACCACCTCTCCTTCTGAATTGTTCTAAAATTATTCACACCGGGGGTACATGGCATCCCCAGTCAATATGACCAAGGGGTGCCATATTATCTGAAGCTGGCACTAGTTGTTTACATTTTCTTTGTCCATTCTGGATGTTAAATAAATATGAAAACTCCAGAGGAGGGGACATCATAGAATAACACAGTTGGAAAAGACCTTGGAGGCATTGTAGTCCAATCCATTGCTCAAGCAGAAGACCCCGTGCATCATTTCAGATAAACGGTTGTTCAATCTCTTCTTAAAAATTTTCAGTGTTGGAGCACCAACAACATCTGCACCAACAACTTCCACTGGTTAATTGTTCTGTTAGGAAATTTCTCCTTAGTTCTAGGCTGCTTCTCTCCTTGATTAGTTTACATCCATTGCTTCTTGTCCTGCCTTCAGGTGCTTTGGAAAATAGGTTGACCTCCTCCTCTTTGTGGCGACCCCTCAAATGTTGGAACACTACTATCATGTAATGCCTAGTCCTTCTTTTCATGAAGCGTGTGTGTGTGTGTGAACGTGTGTGTGTGTGTGTGTGTGTTTGTGTGTGTGTGTGAGAGAGAGAGTTTTTGCATAACAGGTTCTTTCTACTTTTGAAATTCATAGCTTTCTTAATACATCTAAATTCCTGGATCCTTGCAAGCCATTGGAAGAATCTATTTGCGAAATCCAACTGGTTGTACTGTTGAAGACAGATCTGAATCTTGTCTGCTCTCTACCATGTCTAAAATGGTAGAAAACACCTAGCTGAAGTCCAGAGTCAGTCCTGGTTACTAATTTCAGTCAGATAATTCTGGAAGAGGAAGATAAGAATAGTCAGTCTCTTATATTTACCTGCCATTACCCAGACTGCATTTACACAGAATGGTGTACCTGACTTTCTGGCTTTCCACCATGGATTGAGCCATAAAATAATTAAACTGGTTGTTTTCAGGCAGAGCCACCAAAACTCTAACCAAGGAACTTTAATCAAGCTTAGTGTATTGTGTGGATGCAGCTGCAAAATCTTTATTTGCTTGGCTTAAGTGTATTGCGTGCATGCTGTCATAGCATGTTGATATCTTCCCATTTTCAATTATTCATTGCTGTTTACAAACAGCATTATATACAATAACGTATATAATGATGACATTGTATATGCTTTTCTGTGATCTTCATCCTTTAAAATGCCTTGGAACAGGGGTGTCAAACTGCCAGCCCGTGGGCCGGAGCGTCACGGAGAAACCGCGCCCATCCCGTTTTCGGCAATGGGAAAAAGTTTCGATATGTCGCGCGACGTCACGTGACGTCGCGGGTTTGACATGCCTGCCTTGGAATAGCATCCAGTTTTAGCAATAGCAATTAGACTTATATACTGTTTCATAGTGCTTTTACAGCCCTCTCTAAGTCAGGATTGAACTTCTGGCAATGAGCGGTGAGTTAACCTGAAATACTGCATTCTAACCCCTGTGCAATCATGGCTCATTGGGTGTTGGTCACCATGATATGAAAAAGATGTTAAGACTCTAGAAAGAGTGCAGAGAAGAGCTACAAACATGATCAGGGGACTGGGAGATAAAACATAAGATGAATAGTTGCAGGAATTGAGTATGTCTAGTTTAATGAAGAGAAGGACTAGGGGTGACATGATAGCAGTGTTCCAATAGTTGAGGGGCTGCCACAAAGAAGAGGGGGTCAACCTGTTCTCCAAAGCCCCTGAAGGCAGGGCAAGAAGCAATGGATGGACAGTAATCAAGGAGAAAATGAACCTAGAACTAAGGAGAAATTTCCTGACAAAGCAATTAATCAGTGGAACAACTTGCCTCCAGAACTTATTGGTGCTCCATCACTGGAAGTTTTTAAGAAGAGACTGGAGAACGACTTGTCTGAAATGAATACAGTATCTCCTGCTTGAGCAGCAAGTTGGACAAGAAGACATCCAAGCTCCCTTCCAACCCTGTTATTCTTTAGCTGGAGAATTCAGTTGAAGTCCTTGGGCCTTAAAGGAGCTAAGGATGAGAAACACTCCTCTATGCTAATTGCCATATTACTGTTCCCAATGGCTCAGGAATGTTTTATCCCTTTTGTTATAAAGAGAGAGTTACAGAGATAACATGCATGGTTCCCTCTTGTTCATGCCTTTCTCTTTTTCTGTAACTCTTTTGATGTCTGCTGTTGCTTAATAAATAAACATCAAGTTCCCTTTTTGCTAGCAAACCAAGTGGGAGGGGTTGTTTGTGTGCTTGTTCTGATCTGGATTGACAGACACTCTGATGAATGCAAACTGAGCTGGAAATTATCCACAGTCATTTTCCAGGGGTTGTCTGGTTCAGTCACTCTTGCAAGAGAGAAAGATGCTCTTCCATTAAAGTTTAAGTGGCTGGTGTGTTATGATGACAATCTTAATGGATCTGTAGCCTAATTGCATTGTTGGATGCAAAAGAGAGTAATGTGTAACACATGGTACTTGTGTAATCAAAGGACTGTGGGAATATTTACATTAACTTCATCGAGATATAGGTAGTCCTCAACTTACAGCCATTTGTTTAGCAATCACTTGAAGTTACAATGGCACTGAAAGTGCATCCTTGCACTTGCAACCGGTGCAGCATCCCCAAGGTCACAAGATCAAAATTTGGCTGCATTTGTTTGCAGCATCCCAGTGTCATGTGATCACTTTGCCAGCTGGCTTTCAACAAGCAAAGTCCATGTGGACTTTGCTGGATTTACCCATCAACTTCAATGAATTTAGGCTGCTACAACAATTTGTGAAATATCTCTAATAAAAACATTTTAAAAGTCATCATCATCATCATCATTTTTCTCTTTTCTATCTCTTTCCTAGAAGCTCCAAGCTCCATCTTTTCATGCTTTTTTTCTATTTAATTATCAATTGAACATGTTTGCTTCAAAGTCCTCATCTGAATCTCCACACCCCCCCACCCCGCTTCCATAAACCAGAAAGACTTTAGTGATTGGCCGTCTACTAAGTCAAATTAATCCATCAGATATTCACTTGTATGTGTGTGACAAGTACATTCTTTTTTTATTATTTCATGTATCCTATATCTGCTGTGCTTGTTTTGCGTTTACGTGGAAGGTTACCAATTCATCCACCTTTCTCCTGGGTGGAGAAAGCCAAAAACTGCAGCAGAAATGATTGCAGAAATATAGATGTATGAAAACATGGATATAAATAGCAGCAAGGACTTGTCTCTATATACCATCTTTAGACCTCAGCTCTTCAGAAAGATTTTTTCGTAAAGCATACTGATCATATTCCAAATTAGGACAAACATAGAATGATTAGAACCCCATGTGTTATGAATCCAGTAAACATAAGCTATTGACAAAGAAAATAATCCAGTTCATAGTTACAGAGGCTTAAGCCCCATTTAAATAAGAGAGGCTTAAACATGTTTAACAGCTGGCTGGATGGCAGCCAATGTCTCTTTACAAACAGATTTAAAGATGCCCACTGATCCTCCGCTCATTGTTGCTTTAATAATGGACTCCTTGTGTAAATTGTGGGGCGGGGTGGGAGAAATACATAGGCTGACCTAGTAAAATCATCATATTTCACAGCTTGCTGTAATTAATGGCACAATCCTGTCTTAATACTCTTCCAATGGTTGAAAAGAGCGTGGAAGGTGATTACATTCTGGGAGGAATAGGAAACAAGAAAAGCAAAGAGCTTTGCTTTTGGTTTACACGGGGAATTTTCTTCTTCTTTGAATGTTAGATCAGTCCTGAACACATGGCATGCTCTTTTGGGAGGGAGGACGGTGCAACATGGTCCTACTGATATTATAGCTGCCCCTTTTTTTCTCATGGAATTTTCTCATGGAATACAAATGAATTTCAAAATAAAATAAATCCCACCACAGTTGCTACTTCTTATAGCAGCATCAAGTTTCTGGGTGTGTAGATAACAAGTAGGTTAGCTTGGCTGCTCAACAGAGAGACACTGTTGAAGCGGGCACAGCAGCGCCTGCATTTTCTGTGTCGCATGAAAAAAGCACATCTTCCTTCCCCTGTCCTGACCACTTTCTGCAGAGGGATGATCGAGAGCATCCTGTCATATAGCATTACAGTCTGGTTTGGAAGCATCCCTGCTTCTGACAGGAAGGCAGTACAGAGAGTGGTGAGGATGGCTGAAAAGATCATTGACAGTTCCTTCCTTTCCATCCAGCACATAGCACATAAGTGTTGCTTGAGAATGGTCCGTAAGATTGTCTGAGATGCTACACACATTCTCCATGACCTGTTTTCCTTGTTACCTTCTGGGAGGAGGGGGCTTCGTGGTATCCGAAGCAGAACATCCAGATTCAGTCAGTTTTGCTCCATACAGTATTAACCTTGTGAACTCTTAAGCTTCCTCCTTCCGTTATGTATTCAAGATGGACAGTGATTAATATTTATATATATGTGTGTGTATACATATACATATATAGATATACATATACATGTATGTATGTATGTATATGTATATAGCATGTGTATATGTGTGTTATGCATGTGTATGGGTAGATATGTACTTTCTTTTGAGAGCAGGCAACAGGATTTCATTTTTTATGTGGACCAGTGTGCTCACAGTAAAAAATAACAATAAACATTTTTCTTATCTTAAGAGATTGGCCTATAAACCAGGAGACTGTGAGTTCTAGTCCTGTTTTAGGTATGCAAGCTAGCTGGGTGATGGCGAGTTCTAGTTCTGTCTTAGGCCTGAAAACTATCAAGGTAGCTTTGGGTCAATCATTCTCAATCCAGCGCACCTCACAGGGCTGTTGTGGGGGAAATATTGTAGAATATTATAATATATATTCTCTAATTTACAATACTTATAAAGTAATGAAACTGGGATAAAAAGCTAAATAAAATAAATATATCTTTATGTATCTGTGTATCTCTGATTCGAAATAAGCCTTAGGAATAAGATGATAAAGTTGCACAGAGGCAACAGGCATTTTATATTTCCTTTTTTTTTTTCTATTTTAGAGCTGCATGATAAAATATTAAGGAGTTATTCATGAAAGGATTGAATGGAAACCTTGTGAAAACAGTCCTGTGTTGGGGTCCAAGCTTCATACATTAATCAATTGTCCATATATAATTAGCATCAGAAATGCTTGATATGAAAATGGAATTTCTTTACACAGAAGGGAAAAATAAACTTGATGAAACTTGATGAAAGGTAGTCCGCTTCTAAAGATGTTATTCTTGTGCAGTAAACAATAATGTATTTTTATGATCTACAGTTTTTAAAATCTGTTTTTTTCCTAAAAATAAAAAAAATAAAATTTAAATCCTACCTAACAGCAAAGCTCTCCAGTTAGCTGACAAAACAGAAAAGCATAAATAGAAGATCATAGCATAGATTCATAGAATAAAAATAAAAAAAGGATATAAAGACTAAACAATAAAAATAAAAGCCTATTTAATAGAAATATCTAAACAGGAGAGCTGCCTGCACTTTCAAAATAATTCCATATAAATATTAATGGAGTCTGAACATACACATACGACAACAATTTAGCCCCAAATTTCTCTGGCTAAGAAAGACAGTTGTTAAGTGAATTGTGCCCTATTTTTGCCCTTTTTTCTTGCCGCATTCATTAAGCGAATCACTGCACTTGTTAAGTTAGTAGCGTGGTTGTTAAGCGAATCTGGCTTCCCCCATTGACTTTGCACGTCAAACTGTTGCAAAAGGGGATCGCATGATCCTGGAACACTGAAACCGTCATAAGTACATGCCAGTTGCCAAGCACCTGAATTTTGATCACGTGACCGTGGGGATGCTGCAACAGTCACAAGTGTGAAAAACAGTCATAAGTCACTTTTTTTTCAGTGACTTTTTCCAGTAACTTCAAACGGTCACTAAATGAATGGCTGTAAGTCAAGGATTACTGTCAGCTGCCCGTCTTCATGTTCTTTGAAGCTTGCTAGCAACTGCCATAACTGGGGCAGTTGGTGTTGTGATTCAGGGTCAGCCTGTGGGTTCGGCAGTTGGGTCGGACGACTCAGAGGAGGAGGGGGGTGTTGAAGACCTTGCTGAGGGGGTTGAAGATCTTGCTGATGATAGCTCTCAGCCAGGCCCCTCCCACTTGGTCACCACGGAGACCCAGCTGTGTGAGCCTGACAGCGTGGATGAAGATGACCCACAGCTGGCCCTGTTCAAGGACGCCCGACGCAGGAGGCAGTCAATTAGGAGTAAACAGAGGAAGGCAATGGGGCTTCTCGGCAGGAGGCAGAGAGAAGCCACGCCCTGAACTCTATATAAGGGGAATGTGTGGGGAGGGCTGGTTTGCTGAAGGCAACCGCTCGGATAGTGTTTCTTAAAGCTCCTGTTTCTTGGTTCGTGTCTTGTTTGTTTTTGTAGTAATAAATTTGGCAGGCGTAATTCCAGCCTCTTGCCGTTTGTAAAGGGGTTGCCTTTTCTGCAGGGCCGGTAGCAGGCTGGTACAGAACAGTTGGGAGGGGAAGAACACTGGAGATGGGAGGGAAACTTCTGGGAAATTGGGCAGTATGGACACTGACAGGAACTAGAGGCGCTAAACCGAGTCATGTTCTTCCTTTTCAAGGACACCGGCTCTGGGAAAGGAATTTGCTCTGGCGCCGGAGGCACCAGGTTGCCAAAACATCAGAATGGGACCCAACTGGACTACTCTCCCAGGGTTTTGGACATTAGGGATTTCTTTCGATAGATAATTTTCACACGGTTTTTCTTCAGAGCTTGCCTCCTTCGCACTGCACTCAACATCTCTAGTAAAAGTACCTTTTCTCAAACAGCTACGGGGTACAGACAGGGTCGTTCTTTCCTAGGGAGAAGATTGGAGCCAATCTGGTAATTACCTGTATTCATTAAAACCATTTATCTTTTCTCCTTTTGTGAGAGAATGAAATAAATAAAATAAAAATAAATAAAATAAATAAAATAAAATAAAAATAAATAAAATAAATGCAAATAAATAAATAAGAAACTGCTGATGCTTTAAGAGACTGGTCCTAACACACCGGGGGATTATTTGCTGGCAGCCCTGATACAAGGCATGTTTGAATATGCACATTCATATGTATATGGAGACATGGTCAAAAGACCTGTGAAGCATCCATACCAAGTCTTAGGAAGGTTGTTGTTGTTGTTAGTTGCGAAGTCGTGTCCGACCCATCGCGACCCCATGGACAATGTTCCTCCAGGCTTAGGAAGGTTACCTTAGTGCTTTGAAGAATAGATCCCTTAATGATTTCAAGATTCAATTTTACAAGCCCAAACAAACTATTAAACACATTGAAGAATGCAAAAGTTCTCTTCTTAGAGCTGAAAAGACCACATGCAGATTTCAAAATAACTTCTCCAAAAGAACATTCCACAAAATGGGGGGGGGGGAAGAAACCAAGACATACCTAGTAGAAGAACCT
This sequence comes from Vipera berus, assembly GCF_964194415.1. Taxonomy (NCBI): domain Eukaryota; kingdom Metazoa; phylum Chordata; class Lepidosauria; order Squamata; family Viperidae; genus Vipera; species Vipera berus. Next base: position 11,583,554 of record NC_138204.1, read on the forward strand.
AAGATCTACCGTAAATAGCTATGTATCAGAAAAAAATAACCCTTCAAATAACTAGTCCTGGCATCATTTAGGGCATGAGCTATTGATACTGGTGCTTTGTTCTGACCCCCAAAATCTGTCTAGAACCAATGTAGATCATCAAGCATCTGTCCAACTATCACTTTCTGCTATATTTTTGGAGTGCCAAACAAAGAATATGCTGAAATATTTCAAATAAATGTCCTCTATAAAAGATGGTCTTCTTAATCAATTCCTAGTAAGATATCAAGTAAAGAACAAAGGATCTGGCTGACATATAATTCTAAGATTTTTTTGTTTCCAGATTGTGGGTATGTTTGAATTCCAAATTCTCCTCAGGACACAGATGATGATTTAAGACAGAGTTGTCTAACCTTGGCAACTTTTAGACTTGTGGACTTCAAATCCCCAAATTCCCCAGCTAGCATGGAAGGCTGGGGATTTCTGAAAGTCCACAAGTCTTAAAGTTGCCAAGGTTAGATAACCCCATTTAAGCTAACAAATTATACTTTGAAACCATGGGTTTATAAACCTCACATTTCTTTTTATTATGGCTTATTCCTGGACTGTGTTTGTACTCTACTCAAACGTCTTGTGAATTGTTTAGAGACGTGAGGTAACAACAGCTAAAAGGCAGAATGCAGGATTGAATAAGCCATGGTTCTTTTGCTCATCTGCAGAATTGACTATGGCTTGTTTAATAGTCCACTGCTAAGCAAACCCCAGCTTAGCATGAGATGTGTAGGCTACTTCTGCTAAAATTAAGATGTAAAGACGAAGAGGACAGCGAAATGATAAATGTAAAGGGTGAAAACACCCTTTCAAATTCTAGCACCAGAATTCATCTTTCAAAAAATGAAAAGCCACAAATCTTATTGTGCTGTTAGTCAGAACCACCTAAGACACATCTCATAAAAGTAATAAGAGCCATTTTGTCACCTCTCCTAAGCAACAGCTAACCTATTATTTCTCGAGAGACAACAAACTCTCTTATCCTTAAGGCTCAGAAAGTTAATAGATCTTTATAAGCCTATTGGCTGAGCAGAAAAGGTTTCTGGTGTGCAATAATAGTGATCTCATCTATTTTCCCCAAATTCATTCTATAGCTCTTTCTTCTTTTGTCAGTTTTATGAGTTGGACATGAAACCTGGTACCTCATTTATTTTGCAGCCCATTAACTAGGAACCCCAGCAAAATAGTCAAATTGTAAATGATTGCCTCCACTTAATAGAGGTATTTGAATAGACATATTTTAATCACCAGAAAACCAGATGATTTCCATTGTGTTAAAATGAGAACCTTCCTAATTATGTATTTTCTATTTTTGTTTTAATTTTTATTCATTTATATCCTGTCTGTATTATTTTTAGAAATAACTCAAGGCAGTTAACATACCTAATACAGTGCTCCTTCTTCCTGATTTCCCAAAAACAACAATCTGTGTGGTACAGGGGTCTTCAGAAGTGGCCCTTTTATGATTTGTGGACTTCAACTCCCAGAATTCCTCAGCCAGGCACGCTGGCTGAGGAATTCTGGGAGTTGAAGTCCACAAGTCATAAAAGGGCCAAGTTTGAAGACCCCTGGTGTGGTAGGTTGAGAGAATGCGATTGACCTAAAATGATCCAGGTGGCTTTTATACCTAAGACAGGACTAGAACTCACAGGGTCCCAGTTTCTAGGGCCTGGTGCCTTAACCCTAGGCCAAAATGGGTCTCATATTTCTATGCAACTACGATCACAATATAATTCTTACCAAGGAATTATAAGGGGTATTAACAGTCACATGATCTTGATTCTATCCCTCTGTTAATGCAGCCTATGACTGTGGTAACTTGAACCTTAGACCTGAAATATGAATTACTGAGAAGCAGCAATATAGAAGGGGGTATTTCTCCCCTAGTCTAGATCCAAAAGGTATCCAATGATGCAGAATGCTGGACTCTTCTGAAATTCTTATGTATAATTCCAGACGCACCTACTGTTCAGAATAGGATGTTGGATTTGGAGATGCAGGAGAGATCTTCCCAGGTTGTTTTTACAGGATAATGGAAAGCCATAATTCACATTCTTGAGCCAATTCTGTTAAGAAAACTGATGAGACCCAATGGTGTTTTTCCTTAGCATCTCACCCTTAGGATCTTTTACTATGAGGCACCCTTCAACCTTGGCAGATAGTAGGAACCGCTTACAGCTGCTAATTTATTAGCTTGGGAGGTGAGAATTTGACTTTTTGAAGACTGTAGCCAGTGTGGTTCCAATTTCTTAATAGTTATAGTTAGCAACTAGCAAATAGTCTTAACACAGGCAAGATTGGGGTTTTATTGTGAAATCAATTAATAGCTCCTTTCCTCAACCACTGCTCCCGGGTGCCTTTTCTGTTGCCATCAACTTTCACATGTGGCCTTAATTAATTTAATTTCCTTGAGATGGAATTAATTTGGGTTGGGTGAACCAACTGAGTTAAGAGCTAAAGTGGTATACAGATTATCCTTACGATAACAACTAATGTACATCCGTTCTGACCACAGTCTGAAGCTGACATTTAAAACAACATCTCAGCATTTCTCTCTTCTTTAAAGGCTGACAGAATTCTATTTTCCGCCCTGGCAGCAATAGCTGAGGCCTGCAAAAAATGAGCCCATATTATAGAGATGAACCACCCACAATCTCAGTTTTTATAACAGTACTCTGGGGGGGGGGGGGAAACCCTTAATGTTTTATTCTTCTAGAATGGTCTCTCTTTATCTCTCCCACATGAAACCAGCTCTCAGAAAGTTTGTTATTACCACAAAATCTGTGAAAACTAAAATTATCATCTCTGAATTTGTCTTCTAACCAGACTTATGGTGTTCCAAGTCCGTACAAAAGAGTGACAATATCCTACTGGAAAAGAGATTTAATGAGGAATATATTTTGCATTGCTCCTCAACAAGCATTGTTCAGATCTAGTGTGTGGATTAAACTAGCCACTGGCTCCATTCATACAGCATAAGCAGTGTGGTGTTCAACTAACAGTAACTATCATTGTGTAATGGTACTGGAGCCATTTAAAAAAACAAAAAACAAACAGGACCTTGTAAGATTGCCCAATCTGTATGATTTCTAGCATTCTCACCCTCTCCCCTCCCAAAAATAACCTCTTCACATTTGGTCACTTTGGCTGAATTCTTGCAAAGATTTGATTATTTTTAATTGAAATCTCAGCTGTGTCCACCCAGCATACTAAGGTATGCCAAGCTTTGACTTACAACAATTTGTTTAGTGAGCATTCGAAGTTACAAAAGCACTGAAAAAAATTGACTTTTGACCCTTTTTCACACAACCATTGCAGCATCCCCATGATCACGAGATCAAAATTCAGCCACCTGGCAGCTGACTCATATTTACAATGGTTGCAGTGTCTTGAGGTCATGTGGTCCCCTTTTGTGAGCTTCTGACCAGCAAAGACAATGGGGAAGCCAGATTCACTTAGCAACCAGATTACTAACTTAACAACTGCAGGGATTCACTTAACAAGTGTGGCAAGAAAAGTCGCAAAATGGAACAAAACTCACTTAACAACTGTCTTGATTTTCATAAGAATGGAATACCATGAAAATGTATTATTTTCTCCATTCTTGAATGTGGAAAACACAGGCTGAATCAAATATACAGTAGTTTCCTGTTTTTATCCCAAGCTAGATATTTCAGGAGGAATAGCTATAGGTAAAGGTAAAGGTTCCCCCGCACATGTGTGCTAGTCGTTTCCAACAAAAAGGGGCCGGTGCTCATCTCCGTTTCAAAGCTGAAGAGTCAAGTGCTTGTCCAAGGATGTCTCCATGGTCAAAGGCGCATGGAACGCTGTTAACTTCCCACCATAGTGGTCCATATTTTTCTACTTGCATTTTTACGTGCTTTCGAACTGCTAGGTTGGCAGAAGCTGGGATGAGTAACAGGCGCTCACTCTGTTATGCGGCACTCGGGATTCGACATGCCAAACTGCTGACCTTCTGATCGACAAGCTCAGCATCCTAACCCACTGAGCCACCGCGTCCCTTATCGAATAGCTATATGTCTGAGCAATATCCATTACAGGGTGTTTTCTTCCTATCATTTGACGTGCTATTGCTATTTCGGTTTCCTCTGTAGCAACCCAGGTAATCCTCAACTTACAACAATTCATTTAGTGACCGTTCAAAGTTACAACAGCCCTGAAAAAAGTGTCTTATGACCGTTTTTCAGATTTATGACCATTGCATTGACTTATGACCATTTTTTACCCTTACAACCATTTGCAGCATCCCCATGGTCACATGATCAGAATTCAAATGCTTGGCAACTGACTCATATTTATGACAGTTGCAGCGTCTTGGGGGTAATGGGACAAGCAAAGTCAATTCGGAAGTGAGATTCGCTTAACAACCATGATACTAATTTAACAAGGGCAGTGATTCACTTAACAACTGGGGCAAGAAAGATCACAAAGTGGATCAAAATTCACTTAACAAACGTCTTACTTGGCATCAGAAATGTTGAGCTCAGTTGTGGTCATTAACCAAGGTCTATCTGTATTGACTAAATGTGAAAAACTAACCAGCTTTTCAACCTAAGGATGGTCAATTTAACATCTAAGCAGTAGTTCTCAACCTCTCTGCTGACAATGTCAGAAAGCCCAGCATTCTTCATCCCAATTGGCACTTTAAAAAATAATAATAAATGTCTTTTTCACAAGGCTTTTTTTTTTTAAAAAACAACAACTTTACAACAGCCCAGGCGAGTTAGAGCCATATCTTTCCAAAACAAAGCCGTAGGAAGAATACAAAGGCAAAGTGGGAATAGCAGAGATCCTTTTATTACAAACGTGGTTTCTCTTTATAACAACATATTCTTCTATTTCCCTCCTCTCACCCTAGAGGAATAATGGCTCCTTAACTTTAAATTAACTGCAATTGTATTTTATTTCATTTTAAGCCCTGCTGACAACTGAAGTCTCATGTCAGTTTGCATTTAAAAAAAAATTCATCCGGAAGCGATTAAACAAAATGTAAATGAAAAGGAATTGAAAATAAATTTAAACCATTCAAAACAAAACTTGCTTTCCCCCGCCCCCCGTGGTTTTACAGTTTTTTTAAGGGCTGAAAAGGGGATTGTTGATATTAAACAGTGAGGTTGCCTTGCCCAAGAGTGGCCTGCTTCATGTCTTCCACTATGCAGGTAGTCCTCCACTTACAATAGTTCATTTAGTGACCATTCGAAGTTACAATGAGACTGAAAAATAGTGTCCATCGTATGACCATTTTTCACACTGGCAACCGTTGCAGCACTCCCCATGGTCACGTGATCAAAATCCAGACACTTGTCAACCGAATCATACGACGGTTGCTGGGATCCTGGGATCCCCTTTTGCGACCTTTGGACAAGCAAAATCAATGGGGAAGCCACATTCCCTTAACAAGTGTGTTACTAATTAACAACTGCAGTGATTCACTTAACAACTGCGGCAAGAAAGGTTGTGAAATGGGGCAAAATTCCCTTAACAAATGTCTCGCTTTGCGACAGAAATTTGGGGCTCCACTGAGGTCGAGGACTGCCTGTAGCAGCATCACATAACACACTGTAACAATCACAACCCTGGATTTCATTTGGGGCAAGCGCCAGTAGGATCAATTCTACTTAGCTATTTGAGATCATCCCACACTGGCAAGCTGTCAATTCCTTGCTGGGCATTACACACAGCAATGTAAGTAATAAAGATACTCCAATAACAATCACAATCCACAATGAGTTTCAAATATGGGACCTTTATTTAGGAACCTGTCACCCTAAAGACTTCACTATTGCACTTGTAAGCCTTCAGAAATTGAACGGCAATCTACTGTAACATATTATTTCTCCTTTGTCCATAAGATTACATGCCTGCTACTTTAATGGGCAGCTCTTCTTTAACCCAACGTACGGAAAATCACAAAATCAAAAGCCACTCAACAGGATATAAAGAAAATAAAGCACATCAAATTATATACAGTCAGAGGAACAACAACAAAATCAATTAATTCAATGGGACATTAGATGTTAAATTAGCATACCAGTGGATGCAGCCTATACTTAGCATCAATCATGTGTTGAGTACTTCCCTTTGCAATTGTTAAGATCACAATATGTGGCTGTTATATATGAGAGACACATTCCTGCCTGTACTATAATTTTATTGATTTACACATTGGCAGTGGTAGGGGTGGGCTGTTAGCAAATGGTATTTAATTTAATGTCGATCTAGCAGTTTCTTTTCATCACCTTTGATAAACTTCACAAACACTTGCCAAGTTTTATGCCTAGAGTTGGAACTATTTGGAAAACTTTGGCTTGTGCATTTGCTGTATTAGCCAACGTTTAAGTTTTGGCTTCTTGGAAATCAATATGAAATCAGGTTGTTTTTTAAAAAACTTCCTTTTGTTTTGCCTCCCTTTTGGTTTTCAGACAGCTGGGCATAACAGTAGCAATCAATGGATAAAACATGGTAAATTTTCCCCTCTTTATGCTGCTTTAATGTTTTTCTTGCAATGACTTGGATAAGGTTTGAGTCATGCTGTTTATAAAATGTGTAATACACATTTACATCTCTGGAGATGTGATTTTTTTTCCCATTGAATTCATTTGGATTTATTCCAGTCTGATTTCCAGCTTCCTTTTGGACAGTGTTAATTGTGGTCAGACTGAAAGATGAGTTAAACCAAGAAATGAATGGTGAGAGAAATAGAATTTAGAAGCTATTCATTCTCTAAGGCTTGCAGTGGCCTTCTAAATCATTGTCAACGCACTCTCCAAATGAGGATCAGGGAACAGAATATTACTAAAGCAATATTAATGTTTATATAAATGTCTGTTAATAATATATAATCAAGAATATACTGATTACTAGTTACAATTTGCCTTTAAGCTGGATGGAATGGTGGCCTTAGTGTGATACATTTGGAACTTGTATTCTAAATGAAGCTAGAACAGGGACATAAAGGAGGAAATATGGTTGTTTAATGAGGATGTTTTTGGTTGTTTATCTCTCTACATATTTTGGTTGTTTATCTCTCTATATATATTTATATATATATTTCCCCACTTCCTACTTCCTTGAACTCCCTATATTGACTGCTTGGGTACATTGTTTTGCTTTCCCAAAGACTTAATAACAACAACAGGGACCTTGGAGGTCATCTAGTCCAACCCCCTGCTCAGGCAGGAAACCCTATACCATTTCAGACTAATGGCTGTCCAGTCTCTTCTTTAAAACTTCCAGTGTTGGAGCATTCACCACCTCTGGAGGCAGGTTGTTCCACTGGTTAATTGTTCTAAGTGTCAGGAAGTTTCTCCTTAGTTCTAGGTTGCTTCTCTCCTTGACTAGTTTCCATCCGTTGCTTCTTGTCCAGCCTTCAGGCGCTTTGGAAAATAGCTTGACTCCCTTTTCTTCTAAATTATATTGTTAAAAATATTAAAGCCTTTACTTCAGTCCACAATGGATATTTACATCCCACCGCCTTCTTTTGACTTGTGGCTGTCACTATCAATTTCCAAAAAGGCCCAGATAACATTGAGACTTTCACTGCAAGGCCAGAGACTATATGTACTTTTGAATCCTGGAGGAAATTGAGAACAGCTGTTCTGCTGCAACAGAGATGCCTTCATATCTACATAGCTACCTCAATGAAATCAACATGGGTGTAATGGGAAGATGTTACACTTTTGTTTTAAATTATTTCCTTTGATTCAATCTGACGCCTAGACCAAGTAAAATATTAAATCAACTTGGGTACCGTATATTTATGAAAGAATCCAGCATTCTCTTGGTTCTTAATGAGAGAAAAAGAAAATTGTGGATGAGACGTGCCCTGCTCTAAAAACTATAAGCCTTTGCCCTCAATGGTTGTTCACTCCCTTCTATCCAGGACATATAGGGCATATAAGCGCTGCTTCACCATGGTCTGCAGGATTGTCTGGGACACTACACATCCTCTTCACAACCTGTTTTCCTTGTTACCTTCTGGGAGGAGGGGGCTTGGGTATCCGAAGCAGAACATCCAGATTCAGCCACAGTTTTGTTCTATACAGCATCAACCTTGTGAATTCTCAAGCTTCCTGGTACAGAATGCAGCCGCGAGAGTTGTCTTGGGAGTCTCCCGATACTCCCATGTTACACCTCTGCTCCGCGAGCTGCATTGGCTACCAGTTGTCTTCCGAGTGAGATTCAAGGTTTTGGTAATGGTTTTCAAGGCCTTACATGGCATGGGTCCGGAGTACCTCGGGGATCACCTGCTGCCGGCGTCAACTTCCCTCCGCCCTGTGCGCTCCCACAGAGAGGGCCTCCTCAGGGTGCCTCCGGTCAGAGAATGTCGTCTGGTGGCCCCCAGGGAGAGGGCCTTCTCTGTGGGCGCCCTGGACTTATGGAATCAGTTGCCGGTTGAGCTCCGGACGGCGCCTGACCTTCGCTCCTTCCGACGCGATCTGAAGACCTATTTATTTGAAGAAGCCGACTTGGCCTGATGGGGGATGTGTTGGGGTTTTTATTGCGGTTTTTTTACACTATTATTTATTGTTTTAGCTCGGGCTTATATTTAATTCTCTTTTAACTTTTGTACTTTGTATTTTATGTGTGTCCTGTTCACCGCCCTGAGTCCTTCGGGAGAAGGGCGGTATACAAATATAATAAACTTTTAAACTTAAACTTCCTCTTTCTGCTTTGTATTCAAGGTGGACAGTGATTGATAGTTATATGTATTTATATGTGTAGGTATATACATATGTATGTATATAGCGTGGCTACGTGTTATGTATGTGTACACCTTTGACAGCAGGCAACAGAATTTCATTTTTAATGTGTGCGAGTGTGCCCACAGTAAAAATGACAACAAAGGTTGCCTCGCCTCGCCTCGTCTCGCCTCACCTCACCTCATCTTATCTTTACCTTACCTTACCTTACCTTACCCTACCTTACCTTTACCTTTACCTTACCTTGCCTTATCTCTTTTTGGGAAGAGCATTGGTGATGGCAACAGACCATCTTGGACATATATAACAAAGAGTCGGGTAACGTGGAACAGATGGAACAGATCAACGTTTCTCAACCTTGACAACTTTAAGATGTGTGAATTTCAAGTTCCAGAAATCCCCAGCCAGCCACAGTGGTTGGGGAATTCTGGGATCTGAAGTCCACCCTTTGTTCAATTGCCAAGTTTGAGAAAAAATGATAGAGATGGTATAGGGACCAGCTCCTCCTTTCCTTCATAAGAGCAAGGCATACTTTGGAAAACAAACCTGAACACTACTGCGTATTTGCTTTTATTCACAAATTCAGAGTACTAGCCTAATATGTTGCCTTTAAAATGTAGGCTGCCTTTCGGGAAGTTTAAATGGATTTTTTAAAAAAAGAGAAAAAAGAAATATTTTATGGGTTCCCATCTCACCTGCTGACTTTTCCCCTCCCCTTTGTCTTTTTTTAAAAAACAGAATTTGGATACTGTGTGGTGTTCCACTTCAACATTTCCAGGAGCCTTTATGTTACGTAGAGAATGTGACATTTCAAATTCAGGGATAAGCAATTCAAAAGGAAAGACAGTGACAGAGGCTAAAAAAGATAGCCAAAGAATCTGAAGTCCTGGTTTATCTTCAAGCGGGGGAAAAAAAAACCCTTCAAAATATTAGAACATCCTATTTATAGGAAAGGCAATTTTCTATTTAAAACAGGAATGGACCGTTAAGTTGCAGGGGCAACATATGATAGGCTCTTTAATGCAACTGGCATCTTGCAGAAAGTATTATTTAACAGCAATGGTATAGCAATAGTAATTTATTGAGAAATACATTAACAGCCCTTAAAAGATGGAGCTGATGATGGCATGAAGTTTGTCAAGTATTCAGTTTCTGCATATGGGGATCTACACTTGGATATAAGTAGGCACTATCTTGTTGCATTCCACAGAAGCTAATTAATTATTTTTGCTGCCCATCTCACTATGAGGTGAAGATTTACAGTTGTGCTCTTACCCTAAATTACCATCAAAGAAATATATTCTAATCACTCTCGTTTGTCTCTAATATCTGATACAAAGGAGAATTTCACCTCTAAGGCAATAATAATAATAATAATAATAATAATAATAATAATAATAATAATAATAATAATAATAATAATGATGATGATGATGATGATGATGATGATGATGATGATGATGATGGTGGTGGTGGTGGTGGTGGTGGTGGTGGTGGTGGAAAGGACCTTGGAGGTCATCTAGTCCAACCCTCTGCTCAGGCAGGAAACCCTATGCCATTTCAGACAAATGGCTGACCAGTCTCTTCTTAAAAACTTCCATTGTTGGAGCATTCACAGCTTCTGGAGGCATGATAGAACAGACTGCCTCAAATTTATCTGAAAACTAAAGACAGTCCTTGACTTACAAAAGTCCACTTAGTGACAGTTCAAAGTTACAACGGCCCTGAAAAAAAGTGAACTATGACTGTTTTTCACATTCACGACTATTGTAGCACCCCCCATAGCCAAAATTCAAAATTCAGAAGCTTGGCAACTGGATCATATTTATGATGGTTGCAGTGTCCTGGGGTCATGTGGACAGACTTTTGTGACTTTCTGACAAGCAAAGTCGATGGGGAAGCCAGATTCACTTAACAACCTTGTTACTAACTTAGCTGCAATACTTCACTTAATAACTGTGGCTAGAAATGTTGTAGAATGGGGTAAAACTCAATTAACAAATGTTTCACTTAATAACATACATCATAAGTTCATAAGTTCCTACATCGGATGGAAGTCGAGTCCACAGGATCATTAAAGATCATTACCATGGAGTTGCTTTTTTTGTCTGCCTGAATCTATCGTCAATCCGCATCATAGGTTAAAACCACTGGATAAATTGCAAGTCCTTTGTATTCAATATCGGTGTAGTTTTAGTCCCCTTCCTCCCTGCCAGTGAAAAGGACACACTGGGAGAGGAAGAATATCTTGATTATCTGCAATTTTCTGTTCCCATGGAAGAAATCGTATTCATGGTTGCTTAGATAAGTTTAAAAAAAAAAAACCTAGCAGATTCGTAAGCATTTTTCAGGCTATACTTCATGGCTCCGGAACTGTGTGCCTTAAAAGAATAGAATGTGGAGAGCAAGACCATTTCAACATTGCTGGTATATAAAAAGCTCCAACAATCTCTTCTTCTTTCTAAATGTTAACTAGCAACTGCTTGTTTAGTGACTGTTCAAAGTTACAATGGCAATGAAAAAAGGGACTTATGACTGCTTTTCACATTTCCAGTCATTGCAGCCTCCCTCTGGTCATGTGATCAAAATTTGGACGTACCAGAATCACACAATCACCTTTGACAACCAAGGATTCACTTAACAACCATGTTACTAATTTAACAACTGCAGCGATTCACTTAACAACTGTGGCAAGAAAGATCATAAAATGGGGCAAAACTGACTTAAGAATTGTCTCACTTAGCAACAGAAATTTGGTGCTCAGTTGTGGTTGTACGTTGAGTGCTACTTGTACTTTTATATATAAAAGGTAAAGGTAAAGGTTCCCACGCACATGCGTGCTAGTCGTTTCCGACTCTAGGGGCCGGTGCTCATCTCCGTTTCAAAGCTGAAGAGCCAGCGCTTGTCCGAGGACATCTTCGTGGTCTTGTGGCCGGCATGACTAGACGCCAAAGGCGCACGGAACGCTGTTACCTTCCCACCGTAGTGGTCCCTATTTTTCTACTTGCATTTTTACGTGCTTTCGAACTGCTAGGTTGGCAGAAGCTGGGAAGAGTAACAGGCGCTCACTCTGTTACGCGGCATTTTTTTCTCCCTTTCTGGTTATGCTTTTCTGATTGTAATTGACATTCTATAAAACTGCTCTGGGAATCTTTTGATGAAAGAGTAAGATTTAAATTTGTTAATAATGGCAACAAAATCAGTTATAATTTCAGTCCTGTTTTGTGAAATGGTTTCAGGATCTGCAGTGGAAAACCACACATTGATGCATATAACTGTACTCTAGCTATGAGATTTAAGTGTGGGAATATCCAGACAAATAATTCACCAGAAATAAAGAGAGGGCAAGCTCTGTATATTTCTAATAATTCCCAATAATAACATAAACAATGAACTTAGAGAGCAGCAAAAAACTGGTTAAGAACACAAGGTTAAATTTTGAGGTGGTCTGTTGCTGTAAAAAAAAACTCCTTGCTCAAACAATGAAGAAAAAGAAACATGGAAGGTGTGATAGACTTTAGGAGATATTTATCCTTGAGAAATCCACAGATAATTGCACAAAATATTGTTCTCAGTTATTCTCATTGTACAGTTTAGCACCTGCTCCTCAGATATGAATAAATAACCCTTGCAAATCCTTAGCTGAAAACATTTCAGTGTAACTTCTGTTTGCTTACTTTTACACCTGTTTTCAAGGCACAGTTACAAGCTTGTGATATTTTACGTTTACACTGTGGGTGCCTCTCTACTATTGATTGCGGGTTTTATTTCTGTCTCTCCAGAGAAAAGAAATAATCAACCGAACAGACTCTAAAAATGTTTACTTGAGTATCATCAGATAGTGATGGGGAAGGTGCTTTTTTTCTTAATGCTTTATAAATAGCTGTTTGAGAAAGGAAACTTTAACTGCACATTCCCAAATAATTACATATTCCAAATAGAACTTGATCCGGGTTTTCAAAAGAAGTTTGATTCCAATGATGTAACCAGATTGCTGTATAGTCTTGTTGTAATTATAATCTTTGTAATAGTTATCAATCTGCTTACCCGTTTATTGTATTCTATTTTTCCACCTCATGCACTCACAAATCTGTATTCAATTATTGTTATTCTTTATATAATTGCTGATTGCCAGGGAAAAAAAAACATCAGCCTTGATCTACTTACAGAAATGGACAAAATCAAGGAATCATGGAATTTCTGATACAAAAGTGTAGCATTAGATTACATATTATGAAGTACAAATTATAGTATTCCTAAATACTCTTCGCTCAGACTTCCAGTTTAGTTTACTTTTTTATATGAAAAGTTTGGTTAACCACAATTTTCTAAGGTATAGTTAGCTAAGTTCATACCAAACTAAGTTAAACTTAAACATATCACACTAAGCTAAACTTAAATTTGGATCCTGTAAACTTAAACACCTCACAGTTATGGCTGATACAGATTAATGAATCTAGTCCATCAGTCACAAATTGGAGCTTTAATATTCTGGACCTTTTACAGCCTGATCTAGAGCTATCTAAGAGCTATACCAAAAACTTCAGGAAAAAAAAGATCAGGCAAAGACATGGACAAAACATGGGGCCAAATAAATAGATATTTACACAATAACTTGCAAGCCCAGAGGGCAAAGGTGATCACGCACCATGCTTGTGAGTTCATTGAAGCCTGGCACTTCACAAGCAATTCCATCAACAGACACATTGATCTACAACCAGCCTATGAACCCCTCAGAATCCAAATCAACTGCACAGCCAACAGGAGACAGCCCCAACCCACAACCAACCCATGCAAGCCCCACTCCCCTCCGTCAGCAGTTCACTTTCCAATAATGCTGACCTGATATAACCTTCCCATCACAAGACCATCACCAGCCTCTCTCTGATGACTCACACCTGACCCATCACTTGACACACCCACACCTGAAGCACTTATAAACAGAAGAGCACTGACACAGACATCCCCTAAATGTTGCTGAAGGTGTTACCTAGCCTGGTAACAAAGAATTCAGAAACCAATCCACAAGCTCGGAGAACAAAGCTTTGCCCTCATCCTATACCTGAGCTAGAGATATTTGCCACTATTGCAAAAGTGATCTTAGTCCAACTCTTCAGTACCCTGGACAGATCCCTGGACAGAAGCCCGTTATATGTTGTCCTCAGCTTATGGCCACAATTAAGATCAGATTTTCCGTTGCTAAGTAAGGTGGTTGTTCAGTGAGCCATGTCCAACTTCACAACTGTTTTGCCACAGTTGTCAAACAAATCCCTGCATGTGGCTGTTAAGTGAACCTGACTTCTGACTTCTGACTTTGCTTGTCAGAAGTCAGCTGGAAAGGTTGAAAATGGAGATCATGTGATCCCAGGAGGATGCAATTATCATAAATACATGCTGGTTGTCAAGTGCTCAAATTCTGATCATGTGAACCTGGGATGCTGCAATAGTTGCAAGTGCAAAGGCTGGTTGTAAGTCACTTTTTTTCAGTGCTGTTGTTACTTTCAATGGTTGCTAAGCAAATGGCTGTAAATTGAAGACTACTTGTACTGTAAGATAAAGTAAGATATATGAGTTGATGCCTGGGACACCCTCTTATACTCCATCTCTTTCCAAGGACCAGAGATCTAGTCAAGTCTCTCGTGTCCTATAATCTCTTTTGCTCAGTACACAACTTGTAGAGCAGATCTAGTTTCTATCTGAGCTCTTGAGGTAGAGGACTCTTTCTTTGTTGTGATCCAGATCAAAATACCATTGGGACAGAGAGGACTTTGCTTGGGCCTCCAAGCTAAAGAGTCTGAATTTTGAATGCTGGATGTCAGTTCAGCATCAGGGGTGAGGCCCTGTAATGGTTAATAAGAACGACCTTGGGAGACAGAGGGAAGAATCTCAGCCAGGGCATAGTTGGATAATACAAATAACAATAGTACTTAGACTTATATATCGTTTTACAGCCCTCTCTAAGTGGTTTACAGACTCAGCATATTTCCCCCAACAATCTGGATCCTCATTTTACCCACTTCGGAAGGATGGAAGGCTGAGTCAGCCTTGAGCCGGTGAGGATCGAACTCCTGGCAGTGAGCTGAATTAGCCTGCAATATTGCATTCTAACCATTGTGCCACCACAGCTCCACTATGCCATCACAGATTCAGGTGCTACCACTGGCCGCTAAGAGGCAGATTAACATACAATAGGATTGAGGTCATGGCAAACATATAATAAGGGATATTTATTTATTTATTTATTTATTTATTTATTTATTTATTTATTTATTTATTTATTCAGTTTATATACCGCCCTATTCCCAAAGGACTCAGGGCGGTTTACAAGGCAAAATTTAAAAACAATCCAATATAAAATTAAAATAAATTAAAATAAATTAAATTAAGTCTAGCCACAAAAATTAAATCACAATTTAAAAACATTAAACCCCTCAGTCCAGACCAGATAGCTCAAAGAGCCAGGTTTTTAGGTCCTGGCGAAATGAACGAAGGTCGGGGGCAGTCCGGAGTTCCGTTGGCAGTTGATTCCATAGGGCAGGCGCGCCCACAGAGAACGCCCTCCCCCTGTGGATCGCCGGTCGGCAATCCTTCACCGGCGGTACCCTGAGGAGGCCCTCCCTGTGGGAGCGCACAGGACTATATAATAATAGAATATAGTATAGTATAGTATAGTATAGTATAGTATAGTATAGTATAGTATAGTATAGTATAGTATAGTATAGTATAGTATAGTATAGTATAGTAATATATATATATATATATATATATATATATATATATATATATATATATATATATATATATATATATATATATATATATATATATATATATATATATATATATATATATATATATATATATATATATATGTTTAAGTATTTGTCAAGGCTTTTTGAATGGACCTTGCTAATTAACTGTTTCATTCCTGTTTTGGCCCGGCTCAGGGCTTATCCACAGGAACTAGTCAACTTATGACAGCTCATTATTTGTGCAAATTATTCAAATTGCTAATAAAGAATTTGGGAGGCTAAGATGATCATTTCGAACTCATTTATGTTCTCATCAGTTAGTCATACCCTTTATCTGAGATTCGAACCCGGGCTGATTGTATATCAGGCAGTGTTTTAACCTCCTGAGCCACAGGTTCTGTCTCTCTTATATTAGCTGGAAGGCAAGGCAAATGTATGTTTAAGTATTTGTCAAGGCTTTTTGAATGGACCTTGCTAATTAACTCTTTCATTCCTGTTTTGGCCCGGCTCAGGGCTTATCCACAGGAACTAGTCAACTTATGACAGCTCATTATTTGTGCAAATTATTCAAATTGCTAATAAAGAATTTGGGAGGCTAAGATGATCATTTCGAACTCATTTATGTTCTCATCAGTTAGTCATACCCTTTATCTGAGATTCGAACCCGGGCTGATTGTATATCAGGCAGTGTTTTAACCTCCTGAGCCACAGGTTCTGTCTCTCTTATATTAGCTGGAAGGCAAGGCAAATGTATGTTTAAGTATTTGTCAAGGCTTTTTGAATGGACCTTGCTAATTAACTCTTTCATTCCTGTTTTGGCCCGGCTCAGGGCTTATCCACAGGAACTAGTCAACTTATGACAGCTCATTATTTGTGCAAATTATTCAAATTGCTAATAAAGAATTTGGGAGGCTAAGATGATCATTTCGAACTCATTTATGTTCTCATCAGTTAGTCATACCCTTTATCTGAGATTCGAACCCGGGCTGATTGTATATCAGGCAGTGTTTTAACCTCCTGAGCCACAGGTTCATTCAAAAAGCCTTGACAAATACTTAAACATACATTTGCCTTGCCTTCCAGCTAATATAAGAGAGACAGAACCTGTGGCTCAGGAGGTTAAAACACTGCCTGATATACAATCAGCCCGGGTTCGAATCTCAGATAAAGGGTATGACTAACTGATGAGAACATAAATGAGTTCGAAATGATCATCTTAGCCTCCCAAATTCTTTATTAGCAATTTGAATAATTTGCACAAATAATGAGCTGTCATAAGTTGACTAGTTCCTGTGGATAAGCCCTGAGCCGGGCCAAAACAGGAATGAAAGAGTTAATTAGCAAGGTCCATTCAAAAAGCCTTGACAAATACTTAAACATACATTTGCCTTGCCTTCCAGCTAATATAAGAGAGACAGAACCTGTGGCTCAGGAGGTTAAAACACTGCCTGATATACAATCAGCCCGGGTTCGAATCTCAGATAAAGGGTATGACTAACTGATGAGAACATAAATGAGTTCGAAATGATCATCTTAGCCTCCCAAATTCTTTATTAGCAATTTGAATAATTTGCATATATATATATATATATATATATATATATATATATATATATATAGAGAGAGAGAGAGAGAGAGAGAGAGAGAGAGAGAGAGAGAATATATAATAACTATATTCCCTAGTTCCTAGAGCTATAAAAACAATGGAGGAGGGAATATGTTTTTAATTGTTTTTAATTTTTGTATCAATGTTTTAAGTACCCTGTAAACCTCCCTGAGTCCTTCGGGAAAGGGCGGTATATAAATTCGATTAAATAAATAAATAAATAAATAAATAAATAAATAAATAAATATGTAGCTACAGATGCAAAATGCTGTTAATGTTCTCACAAGTTGTGGGATTGTAGCTGCCACCTTGACTTTTTTGACTCCTGCTGATGCCTCTAGTTATGTGACAAGTACATTCTCATTCATCCTGTGGATTGAACTGTGGTTATTCAGAGTTAATTAATTAAGGTGATACTAAAATAGCTTTTCAATTTATTTTATTTTTTTTGCTTGAAGTAAAGTCACTGTTCACTGTAATAAGTCAAGAAACTTATTATGGGCCTGAGGAACTTCTGAAACCCTACAGACTAATTCATATTCAATGTTTTGTAAAAGTTACATTATCTGTCACTATGCATATGGTCTGAACCTGAATACAGGATTATGATGTTAACATATATTTAGTTTTCCTTTCCAACGTTGGCTGCATATATTTATTACTTTAGATCAGTGTTTTAAAAACTTGGGACAATTTAAGCTCTGCAG
This sequence comes from Vipera berus, assembly GCF_964194415.1. Classification (NCBI taxonomy): domain Eukaryota; kingdom Metazoa; phylum Chordata; class Lepidosauria; order Squamata; family Viperidae; genus Vipera; species Vipera berus. Next base: position 11,601,372 of record NC_138204.1, read on the forward strand.
ATTTTTAAGTCCCAGAATTCCCCAGCCAACATGCTCACTGTGGAATTCTGGGAGTTGAATTCCACACCTCTTGAAAGTTTTCATGTTTGAAAGAAATTGCTTTAGATGCAATATCTCTGCTGTCCTGAACTATTTTCTATCCCCCAGATGAATGTTCTGAGCTACTATGAGTCTAACAGGATTGTATTATATATAAACAGTTAAGTTAGATGTGATTAAACGGAATACGTGAGGAAAAGCAAATCTGACAGAAGAACACGTGGGAACTTTGACAGCTGTCAAAGTTCCCCCCGCACAGCGCAGGCGCAGCCACTGACAGCTCGCGGCTGTCAAAACACCGGACCATGCGGAAGCCTAGCTGTCAAAGTGAAGACGACGCAGATTGGTCCGGATTGACGCGGCGCCAAAATGAACACTCCTGATTGGCCCTCGCTGACAGCTGCCGGCTATAAAAGCCGGCAGTGTTTTCTATGTTTGTCTTGCTCTAAATAAAAACCTGTTAGTACTAGCCTGTCGTCCCGAGTGGTCCTTCGGCTACTTCACTGGCGACGAAGGTGGGATCGCTCCGGAGCTAAGTCACAGCCGAGGAAGAGAGTTCCTGAGCTGAAGTCACGGCCGAGGAAGAGAGTTCCCGGCAAGAGCTGTCACTGGAAGTTTTAACTTCCATAGGAGCGACCCAGGACCGGACGACATGGCAAACTTCGGGCGTGTGAGGGAATTCGATACCCGCCATCCCGAGAGATGGCAATCACACCTAGGCCAGGTCGAGGGATTCCTTCTCGTCAGTAAAATCACTGACGACAGAGCAAAGGCCGCCGCACTACTATACATCAGCGGACCTCCAGTGTACGATGCTGCCGTGGGCCTGTTCAGCCCGGTGCCCATCACAGAGGTCTCCTACGCGGACCTGGTGGACCAGCTGAACAAGTACTATATGCCGGCTCGCTCAGAACTGTACTGGCGGGTCCAATTCGCTCAGAAGAAACAGCGTCCAGACGAGCCCGCCAACGAGTTCATCGCTGGGGTCAGACACGCCGCGCGGAACTGCTGTTTCCCCGACCTGGAGGACCGCATCAGAGACCAGGTGGTGATCGGGTTGAGGGACGAGAGGCTGCAGAAGAAGCTGACATCCAAGGCCGACATGAGCCTGGCAGAGCTGACCAGAGAAATCATGGCCTACGAGCACAACCACAAGAAGAAGCCGACTACCACGACCCCAGAGAGCCCGGCGACCGTCTTCCAAGAAAGCGCCACCCTCAGCGACAGCGAAGAGTCGGTGGATTTCACCGACGGAGAAGCCCTGCAACGCCGAATGGAACGTAGGCAACCAAGGAGAGGCGACACTTCGGATCGCCGAAGGTCCAGGAACCCCCCTCCGCCACCGCCGCGTTACGAGCAACGGGCCGCCTGTGCCAGCTGCGGGGGCAACCATGCCAGAGGAAGCTGCCGGTTTAGGAACGCTAAGTGCCACAATTGCGGGAAGACCGGCCACATCAAACCGGTGTGCCGCAGCAAGGGCCGGGACAACATCAATGATTTGGAGGCAAACTCCCCAGGTAGGCCAGCTACCCAGGCCAGCAGAAGAAAACCGCCAGGACCCCTGGTAGAAACAATTGACAGGGTAAACAGCTTAAGCTCAAAGGTTAAGATCAGGGTAAGAATTCAGGGGGTGCCCTGCCTCATGGAAGTGGATTCAGGGTCAGCAGTCTCCTTAATTTCGCTGAAAACTTATCAGGAGATCTGTCAACAGGGGAAGGAAAAAATCCCTCTGAGGCAAACCCAGGTCCACCTAGCAGACTTCCAGAAAACCCCCATTCCTCTGGAAGGGAGGGCTAAGGTTACCGTGCAGTACAAGGAGTTCAAGGGGCCCTTAGAAGTCCTAGTTACGCCAGGGAACCGCACCAACTTGATAGGGTTAAATTGGTTCGGGCCGCTAGGAATCGCCATAACCGGGGTAAACACAATTCAATCGCCCAGCCTAGAAGCCGTTTGCAACAAGTATGCAGACGTCTTCGATGGCATGTTAGGGAAATACACCGGTCCCCCTATCTCCTTACAGTTAAACCCAGCAATCCAACCAATTAAGATAAGAGCGAGGAGAGTACCCTTTGCACTTAAGGAAAAAATTGAAAACGAACTCGATCGCCTCATAGGTCTGGGGGTGCTCGAACCAATGGAAGGGGGAAGCTGGGAGACCCCTATAGTCACCCCTATTAAGCCCAACGGGGAAGTGAGATTATGTGCGGACTATAAAGCGACCCTCAACCTAGCCCTCAGTCCCCACGCTTACCCGGTGCCAGCAGTGAAGGACGTATTTGCTTCTATCCGCTCTGGCGCCATTTTTGCCAAACTTGATCTTACGCAGGCGTATTTGCAACTGCCTGTCACTAATGACACGGCGGAAGCCCAGACAATTGTCACCCACCGCGGTGCATTTAAAGTGAAAAGGCTCCAATTCGGCATATCGGCTGCCCCGGGCATTTTCCAGGGTATCATGGAGAAAACCCTAAAGGGAATACCCGGGGTCTGCCCCTATTTCGACGATGTTCTCATCGCCGGAGAAAACGAAGCAAACTTAGCTGACAGGCTGTCAGCTGTGCTAAGCCGGCTCAGAGAAGCCGGCCTCAAGCTAAAACGGGAAAAGTGCTCTATTGGAGTCACATCCACAGAATTCCTAGGGTACAAAATTGACAGCCAAGGCATCCACCCCACCACAGAAAAATTAAGGGCTATTCAAACAGCACCAAGCCCAAAGAATAAACAAGAGCTCCAAGCTTTTTTAGGATTATTAAACTTTTACCATGCCTTTCTTCCCCATAAAGCCACGATCGCGGAGCCTCTGCATAGGCTCCTGGACAAGGGAACTGTTTGGTCCTGGACCAAAATACATGAGAATAGTTTCCAATCATTAAAAAAGATTATTTGTCACAGTTCAACGATCACCCTTTTTAGAGAAGACACCCCAATATGCATCGCTTGCGATGCCTCTCCCTATGGAATCGGGGCAGTGTTAAGTCATTTATTCAAGGATGGTACACAAAAACCCATAGCCTTTTATTCACGCACTCTGTCTAAAGCAGAAAGGAATTATGCACAAATTGACAGGGAAGCCCTAGCAATAGTCGCTGGGGTTAAAAAATTTCACGACTACCTTTATGGGAGACCCTTTACTATATTTACAGATCACAAACCCCTTCTGGGCATATTCACGTGGAATAAAACTACACCACAGATTCTCTCTCCGAGAATACTACGGTGGTCCACATTCTTATCAGCCTACTCCTATCAGTTAATACATAAACCGGGGAAAGAATTAGGACACGCAGACTGCCTCAGCAGACTGCCCATTCAAAACAAGGACGCAGACCCAGCCCCAGCTGGACTGATTCTAGCAATCTCTCAACTTCCAGATTGCCCCCTGTCTGCAAGCATTATAGCCAACAATTCAGCTAAAGACAAAATACTTAGCAGAATCCTCAAATGGGCCACAACAGGGTGGCCAGCACAAAACCCACACCCACAATTCCAGCCATATTTTAGCAGGAAAAATGAAATATCCACTCATAAAGGATGCTTACTGTGGGGAAATCGGGTAATAATACCAGAGAAGAACATAAGCCAAACATTACACATTCTACATGAAGGACATCCAGGCATTGTCAAGATGAAAGCCATGGCTAGAAGTTATGTCTGGTGGCCAGGCATAGATAAAGAGATAGAAAAATATGTGGGAGGGTGCTATACCTGTCAAGCGACCCGGAACGAGCCACCCCAGGCACCAATCCACAAATGGGAAACAACAAAAAACCCATGGTCACGCATACATGTAGACTTTGCAGGACCTATCCAGGGACAGAGTTTCCTAATTGTAGTGGACAGTTATTCTAAATGGTTAGAGGTCACCCCCCTTAAGAAAACAACGTCAGGAGCCACTATACAAGCCCTAAGAAAAATATTCGCCACACACGGCCTCCCAGACACCATAGTTTCAGACAATGGCCCTCAATTCACTTCTCGTGAATTTCAGATATTCGCTATGAAGAATTGTATTAGGCTGGTCATGTCTGCGCCCTTCCACCCATCAAGTAACGGGATGGCTGAAATTATGGTACGCTCCACAAAAGAAGCTTTAAAAAAGTTCGTCAAAGGGAATTGGCAAAGACGACTCAGCCAATTCCTAATGTCACAACACGCAACTCCATGTACAACAACTGGCAAATCACCGGCGGAACTAAGATGGGGAAGGAGGCTGATAACACGGCTTGACAGACTGCATCCTGACACATATCCGGGAGAAAACGAACAAACCCCCCCCCACCCGCACATTCAAGCCAGGGCAAATGATATGGGCACGATCTTACACTGATAAAAACAAATGGGTCCAAGGGACAGTGCTACAACAAACAGGACCCATTTCATACCTAATCGCCACACAGACCCAGGGCAACATATGCCGCCATATCGACCAACTCAGACCCAGACAACCGCCATACACACCAGACCCCCAAACGGCGGAACTCAACCGGCAACCCCTTCCACAAATACTACCAACCCAAGAGGAAGAGGAGCAAAGAGACGCACCACCGGCAGAACCTGACAACGCCCCACTTCTACGTCGTTCCACCAGAAACCGAAGGGCACCCACCTACCTAAAAGACTACCAGTGGGCAGGTTCTAACGACAGGGGGGGAGAGAACGCTCCAGGGGAGGGGTAAGGGGTGTATTATATATAAACAGTTAAGTTAGATGTGATTAAACGGAATACGTGAGGAAAAGCAAATCTGACAGAAGAACACGCGGGAACTTTGACAGCTGTCAAAGTTCCCCCCGCACAGCGCAGGCGCAGCCACTGACAGCTCGCGGCTGTCAAAACACCGGACCATGCGGAAGCCTAGCTGTCAAAGTGAAGACGACGCAGATTGGTCCGGATTGACGCGGCGCCAAAATGAACACTCCTGATTGGCCCTCGCTGACAGCTGCCGGCTATAAAAGCCGGCAGTGTTTTCTATGTTTGTCTTGCTCTAAATAAAAACCTGTTAGTACTAGCCTGTCGTCCCGAGTGGTCCTTCGGCTACTTCAAGGATCAACAACAAAACAATTTAAATATTCGACTAATTAATGACTACAATTAACTTGTCTGGCTAGAAAAAGCACAATGACCTCTTATTATTTTTAGTGACTGCTACCCCTTATGGCAGGAGTGTCAAACTCAATTTCATTGAGGGCCGCATTAGCATTGCGGTTGCCCTCAGGAGGCCAAGTGGGTGTGGCCAGGGTGGGCGTGGCCTACTGGGTGGGCGTGGCTAGAGTGGGTGTGGCCTACTGGGTGGGCGTGGCCAGCTCTGCATCGTTCGCATCAAGGGTGCCTATGGGGGCCTGGGCAGGAGTGGGACAGATCTGAGGGTCTCTGGCAGGAGGAGGGTCTCTGGGCCAGGGCCAAGGCAGTGGGGGCCGTTCCCTCACTGTTTCCAGGATGGCTTCGCGGGCCGCATGAAACCAATTCGCGGGCCGGATCCGGTCCCCGGGCCTTGTGTTTGACATGTCTGCCTTATGGATTCTTTTGCTAAAAAAAGGGGGGGGGAAATAAACTTGTGATGTATGGGTGTGATGATTAGAAATTAGGAAAGAAGAAAATTATGTTGTAACTTTAGAGACAGGCTTCAATATAAATGTACTTGTAACTGCTGTTAAGAAGATCAGAAATCTTTTTCCCTTTTTCTTTTTTCCCTATTTCTTTGTTTACATCTTTTTCTTATTACTTTACTTTTTCTACTTTTTTGTTTCAAACATTGTACCATTTTTATTCTTCTTTAATAATATAAATATATAATATTAGTAATAACAACAACACTATCAGGATGAGAAGGCTTACCCATTCCTCCACTCATAAAGAATGGTTCTAATTCTCATTGAGGAACCTTATTTTTTAAAGAAATGTAAAACACACATACACACAATGTGTGTGCGTGTGTGCGTGTGTGAGAGAGACAGAGATAGAGACAGAAATAGTGTGAGTTACTCTGTACTAAGTTAGCTACTACCCAAATACTGGTCAACATGAATAGGCAAACTTTGTGGGCTATGTTGTCGGGTGTGCACCACCAATGCATATTTATGATCAGTGGCTAGTTTGGCTAACAGAACCTCAGGAATGCAGATGTGCATTTCATTCTATCAAATCAGGTCTTAGTGATGGTCTTAGTGATGGTTTTCAAGTCCTTACATGGCATGGGTCCGGAATACCTCGGGGACCACCTGCTGCCGGCGTCGACTCCCCTCCGCCCCGTGCGTTCCCACAGAGAGGGCCTCCTCAGGGTGCCTCCAGTCAGAGAATGTCGACTGGTGGCCCCCAGGGGGAGGGCCTTCTCTGTGGGCGCTCCGGCTTTGTGGAATCAGCTGCCGGTTGAGCTCCGGATGGCACCGGATCTCCGCTCCTTCCGGCGCGGGTTAAAGACCCATTTATTTGAACAAGCTGGCCTGGCCTGATGGGGAATTACTTAGGGTTTTAATATTTATATATATATTTTATTGTTTTTATTGTGGGCAATAATTTAATTCTTTTTTAACTTTTGTACTTTTGTAGTTTTAAGATATGCCCTGTTCACCGCCCTGAGTCCTTCGGGAGAAGGGCGGTATAAAAATTTAATTAAATAAATAAATAAATAAAATCACACGCCAATCTCTGCAGTAATTGTGGCAATAATTCCACATTACAATTTCCTGTTTAATTTCCTCTCTGTTTCTGAAAACAGTATATGAATCAAAAGTGTCCCTAGCACATTTTTGTTGTTGTTTTTGTTCTCTGGACATATGTATAAATAATTATCAAAGAGTCTGCACCATGTGCTAAGGCAGTCTGCATCACTGAACAGCTCATTTCCTACTAATGTAGCCAAGTATAAATCGGCTTTTTTTTGGCAGTAATTGAATTCAACCTGCTGCTGTCAAAACAAAGAATTTATGAATAATAAATTGATTATAGCCAACACAGCTAAGTCTGAGGTAGCACACTCTGTCAAGGAATCTTATGAAATTTAAAATGCAGTAAGGATTAATTTAGGCCCAAACTTATGCTGTTTCCACAGCAGACAATAAAAAGCAAATAAAGCTGCCAATCTTATTGAGCAGAATCTGTATCTCGACATGACAAAAGTAAAAGAGCTTTGTGAGGAAATAGGTGGACCAGAGATGTCTTTATTTGTATTATTGTTTGCAGAAGGGAGGCATATGTTGAAATAACACAGTCCAAAATTTATTGCTATCCCACCTTAGCTAAGCAGTCCTTTCATTTGTTTAATCACAGGACATTCATGTACCCCAAGCCATTTCCCACCCCAATGCATCCCCATTTCTTGCCAGGAAAATCAGGTTTTCTTAAAAATCTGCTGAAATCATTGAAGGACAAGTGGCAGTGGTGGGATTCAAATATGTGAACAACCAGTTCTCTGCATGGATGCCACTTCCGGAAGTCCATTCTGGGCTTGGGCAACAAAAAAATAGCTACTGGTTCTGCCAAACCGGTGTGAACTGGCTGAATCCCACCACTGACAAGTGGGTTTTAACAAACCCTTTTTGAGAAAAAAAAAGTCTCCTTTAGTTTATTATTTAAGGAAGAGCTGGACAGCTTTTCCTGATAAGCTGGTTGGAGTAAGTAGGTCCCTCTATTGTTTTCTATTTATTTGGTTTTTACTGCTCATTTTATAGCTGGAATTTATTGATTAATTGATTGATTTGATTTCTACAGCCACCCATCTTAGAAAGATTCATAACAGGGAATTGCACCTTGTTATGCTTCATATCTTTAGATAGATAATAATAATAATAATAATAATAATAATAATAATAATAATAATAATAATAATAATAATAATAAGTTGGAAGGGACCTTGGAGGTCATCTAGTCCAACCCCCTGCTCAGGCAGGAAACCCTATACCATTTCAGGCAAATGGCTGTCCAGTCTCTTCTTAAAAACCTCCAGTGTTGGAGCATTCACCACCTCTGGAGGCAGGTTGTTCCACTGGTAGGTAGATAGATAGATAGATAGATAGATAGATAGATAGATAGATAGATAGATAGATAGATAGATAGATAGATAGATAGATAGATAGATAGATAGATAGATGATAGATAGATAGATAGATAGATGATAGATAGATAGATAGATAGATAGATAGATAGATAGATAGATAGATAGATAAAAATACATAGAAAGATAGCTATGGATGATAGATATATGATAGACGGATAATAGAAAGATATAGATGACAGATAAGGAAGGAGAGAGAGATTTAATGTTATTGTTTCATGGAGTACAGGAAAGATTTCTTTCCAAGAAAAAAAAATCATAACAATTATTTTAAGTCACTTGGTAATTTACCCAGAGAAAAGTGCTTATTAATTGGGTTAGATGCTTCTTTGATCAAGTTATCAACCAATAAATGAAAACAACGTATTGGAGTTTTGTTTCTTCCTTAAATGTAAAGAAAGCCTTTTTTTCCCCCCTCTCCTGTGCCTTTCACTAAACCCAGCTCAGAGGAGAGGTTAGGGTGTTTGTGTGGTCCTTCCTTTCAAATGACAGGTTATCTGGTCAAGGACTTTGACAATAGGATCCGAGAAACTGTCAGAAAGACATGGGGGCGGGGAGAGAGAGTGGATTGCGTCAGGGCCACTTTAGTGTTCACACTGGAGACTGTGAGTTCTAGTCCCACCTTGGCAAATTGGATCCTAGGAACAAGGCACTTCCAGAAATCTTGCCAAGAAAACTGTGGCTCAGGCAGTCCCCAGGAGTCAACACTGACTTGAAGGCACACACAAACAATGCCCTCTTGTCAAAAATGCAGCTTTTTTTAAATACACTTCAACAGTCACTCCTCTGTGATTCCTGAAATAATCTGTAGTGTCTGTTTTTTTTTTACCTTTTAACTGTGGTTCTTGCTATCCTCCTCCTCCCCCTCCCATCATCCCATTTATCAACCCAATGACCCAGCACAGCAGAGATGAAAAGATAATCCTTTCGCCGTGGCCTCAAAACACTCCTTTTCCACCAGGCTGACCTGGACTGACAGGCATTTTAATTAATTATATTTAGAATTTTTAATTTATTTTTAGTTTTTTATTTTAATTTATTGCACAGATGATTTTAATTTTATTTTTATCTTAATTTCTGTACTTATTATATGTTTTGTTGTTAGCCACCCTGAGTCCTTTGGGAGATAGGGCGGGATATAAATCCCACCAATAAATAAATAAATAAATAAATTCACATATTCGTGTTCGCAGACAGCAAACAAAGCAGAGCAGAAATTTAAGGTCTATAACTAAAGATGCAATAAACTTTCTACTTCATTCTCTACTTTTAACTCCAGTAAGTAATAAAGTCATCAACAGAAAAGTTAAAAAAAAAAAGGATGAGTCCATTACAAATTCATCAAAACTATTCCATCAGGCAGGAAAAGAAAAGAAAAGAAAAGAAAAGAAAAGAAAAGAAAAGAAAAGAAAAGAAAAGAAAAGAAAAGAAAAGAAAAGAAAAGAAAAGAAAAGAAAAGAAAAGAAAAGAGAAGAGAAGAAAAGAGAAGAGAAGAGAAGAAAAGAAGAAGAAAAAGAAGTGGAATTCAGCTGGCTTCAAAAACAGTTCTCCATAAATCTGCCTATGAACTGTAATCTTCAATTAATCTCTGAATCTATTTGAACCCCCAGCCATCATCTTTACTGTGGCTGATATCTCTGATCTAAGAATAGATACCTGTGCAAGCTGAACTATGATTTACCAAGCAAAATCATTAGCACTCAGCCTGGGAGCTTTATTACTTGAAAATCACAGGTCAGAATTTTAAAGCAAGGTATTCCCCCAGAGGCAATTAACCAAACTTGATCAGGGTTTTGTACACACAAATGGATACATCTACTACACCATTAGCAGGGCTTTTCATTTTACAAATATCAGTTGGGCCACTGAGCAAACAGATAAACAATTTTTCACTCATTATTTCCCCTGGATGTTTTCATTCTCTTCCCTCTTATAATTCTCTATTGGGCTCACCCTTCTGGAATAAAGATCTCACATTCCATTTTCAAATGTAGTTAATTAAGCAGATACCTCTTATTGGGTCTAGGACAGGGGTAGGCAACCTTGGCTCTTTTATGACTCATGGACTTCAACTCCCAGAAGTCCTGAGCCAGCATGGCTAAGCATGGAAACCTCTCCCTTTCCCCTCACCATGGCTGGCTCAGGAATTCTGGGAGTTGAAGTCCACGACTCATAGAAGAGCCAAGGTTGCCTACCCCTGGTCTAGGACAATTCTCCACTGCCAACTCACCAAGGCCAATTCACCACAGGGCAACTAGCCATAGCCAACTCGCTGTGGAACAACTGGCCGTGGGAGAAGAGCTACACTAGTATCAGAGAAATGGTGGAATAGAATCATTAAAGAAAGGATGCCAAAGGAGGGAGAAAATGAAATGTGAATGACAAAAATATAAATAATTTTATTTATTTTAAATAAATTGAATTGTTCAATTGTCCTGCAACGAGTTGTCCCATGGAGAGTTATCCCATTTGGAGGCTTTCATTAGTCTACAAACAAGAGAAGGCAGCACCACCATATTTCTGCTGCTGCCATCCAAATGAATATATAAAGGTAAAGGTAAAGATTCCCCTGCACATGCGTGCTAGTCGTTTCCGACTCTAGGGGCCGGTGCTCATCTCCGTTTCAAAGCCGAAGAGCCAGCGCTTGTCCGAGGACGTCTCCATGGTCATGTGGCCGGCATGACTGGACGCCAAAGGCGCACAGAACGCTGTTACCTTCCCACGGTAGGGGTCCCTATTTTTCTACTTGCATTTTTTACGTGCTTTTGAACTGCTAGGTTGGCAGAAGCTGGGACGAGTAACAGGCGCTCACTCTGTTACACGGCACTCGGGATTCGACCCGCCAAACTGCTGACCTTCTGATCGACAAGCTCAGCGTCCTAACCCACTGAGCCACTGCGTCCCTTAATGAATATATAGATGCATGCTATTTGGCAAATCAGTCTCAACCTATAAGTATCACAGTGAATACCCAGCAGGAGAATTTATTTTCACTTAATCTAAGCCTTTTAAAGATAGATGAAGTTATCTTCATATTATCTCCGTGTTTAACAATGGCTATTTCCCCAAGCCACCTTTCCTGAACTTGGAAACTTCCAGATACATTGAAACTGAAATTTCTAGTATTCATAAGAAAAATGGCTGGTCATGGTGAAGGTGGCTACAAAACTCATCTTTTCCAGATAGCGAACTATTATAGTTAATTTTTTGCACCCTTTAACCCACAGATTGCTTTTACTGGGCTTTCTTTCTTTCCTTCCTTCCTTCCTTCTTTCTTTCTTTCTTTCTTTCTTTCTTTCTTTCTTTCTTTCTTTCTTTCTTTCTTTCTTTCTTTCTTTCTTTCTTTCTTTCTTTCTTTCTTTCTTTTTCTTTCTTTCTTTCTTTCTTTCTCTTTCTTTTTCTTTCTTTCTCTTCCTTCCTTCTCTCTCTCTCTCTCTCTCTCTCTCTTTCTCTCTCTCTCTCTCTTATCACATTTTGATACCTACAGAATACCTACTACTGGTATGTCCATAGTTATGATGATGTGCAAAGTTGATGAACAGCTTTGCAGCATCACAGTGGTTCATCTCATCTTTAAAGCTAAAATAACTGTAAATAAGGGCAATCACCTAGGCAAATGTCCACAGGAAATATAGTTCTAACAGATACCACCTTTCCTACCTGTAGGTTACAGATCTTCAAACTTGGTCCTTTTATGACTTGTGGGCTTCAACTCCCAGAATTCTTCAGCCAGGCACGCTGACTGAGGAATTCTGGGAGTTGAAGTCCACAAGTCATAAAAAGGCCACGTTTGAAGACCCCTGCTGTAAGTCCTCAGTTCCTAGAAGCAGAACACTCAGAAGACTGAGTGTTATGAATTGGGACAGAGAGCAAGTTTAGGGGGTTTGAGTTTTGGGGTTGCATATCAAAGCTCCTCAACTCAATCCATGACACCTTCCAAGTTAAAGGAGGAAACCAGGTACCACAAATCACGGAAGACTGCTGTCAACCAACATGATGGAATTGAATGCTTGGATTTGCTTTACATTAGGTGTCTTTGAAGACCACTTGCTGCCAGGTGACAGCGTTTATATCTGATTAACAGCTTGGTGCTCTCTGAGGTCTGTGGTTTCCTTGCAGGTGTTTCATTGCCAAACTAGGTAACATCATCAGTGCAGTGCGACAGTTCAACTACGATCAATGCTTTTTTTGTAAGAGAAAAAGGTGCCGGAACTCACACATGTCATACAACCCGGCTTGCCTACCCTACAAGGTTTCATCCAAAAAAGGTGCCGGAACTCCGTTCTGAGCGTTCTATGACAAAAAAAGCCCTGGCTACGATTATTCACTTTTATTGGTACTTCTGTAAGGCTTTGAGGAACAAGTTGTACATATTAGGTTATGGTTATTATTAATGTAATCACTTGTGTATGCTGCTGGCTCATTCAACTCAGCAGCTTACAACAAAGTAAAATACAAGGGAAGCTGACAATAAAGAAAAATAAATTAAGTCACACCTTATAGTGCTGAAATGTCCCCATCAGAAAGAAAGAAGCAAAAAAAAAATCCCTCATAAAATCAAAACCACTAAAAGACTACAGCAATATAATAATAATAATAATAATGAGCCTGAAGACTTCAATCTTCGGAAAGGCTACTATTGAAAGAGTTCACTCGGACTTCTACAGGGAAATTATGTGTTGTCCCATTTCTTACAACAGAGTATTGATATTACTAGAATACTTGCATTCAATCATATTCTATTTTTTTTTTTTTGCCTTTGATCTATAATGTGGTGTTAGGGTATACCAGAGTGAACCACCTAGGGTTTGGGATTGAGGCAGTATGCAAATCATAGCGAATAAATAAATGAGCAGCTAGCATAAGGCAGTTTTCTAGGTTCCTATGCAAATGACTAAATCAATATTGCATATGACCAAGCAGAATTTTTGCATGAGCAGGACTTCTACTTAAAGCTTTCGGCACAAATTATCCATCTTCTAGCTGTGTGGAGCTCTCCTTGTGAGTAAATGTTATTTGCTTTGCAACTGCTGGAAATGGATTGTTGCTCCCGAAGTTGCAATGTCCACAAAAACAATTCCAGTCAGACCTTGTTTCTTTGACTATGTTGTGTTTAGGCAAATTAACCTGTTCTCCCCATGCAAAAATCTTTCAGTGCTATGCTTGGAAATAGGTGTAACAATAAAGGCGAGAATTCTGGGTGCAAATTCAGCAATAAATTGAAACGAACTTTCATTCCACCAGTCAGAGGAGCAGACAAGTTGCTATGGAGAGAAATGTTTGAGGATTTCAAATAGATTTGCACTGTAGAGAAAAAAAGGAAATACCGGCAAAGTATTGAGAAGAAAAACCTTAATGCTGATTTTATTTACTCACTCGCTTGCTCACTTTCTCACTAACTTCCTTACCTGTCTGTCTATCTGTTGGTTTAATAAAATTTTAAAACACTCCAACTCTCTCACAGAGAGACTCTGGGTGGCACACAAATAAAATATTTCAGATATAAAAACAGTATGTAAAATTTAAAATGCAAGCAATGTGAAAAATTAACTAAAAGACCAGGGAAGCTAATTGCTAGAAGCTAATTGCTCCTATGTGTGCTCCAAATAAGAATGCAGAACCATGTTGTTATGCCTTTCTCAAAGACCAGGGGAGTGGGGGTCTGCCTCACCTCTGGGGGAAGAGTGTTCCACAGGGTAGGGACCATAGCAGAGAAGGCTTTCTTCCTAAAGGTAAAAGGTAAAGGTTCCCCCGCACATGCGTGCTAGTCGTTTCTGACTCCGTTTCAAAGCCAAAGAGCCAGTGCTTGTCCAATGACGTCTCTGTAGTCATGTGGCCGGCATGACTAGATGCCAAAGGCGCACGGAACGCTGTTACCTTCCCACCATAGTGGTCCCTATTTTTCTACTTGCATTTTTACGTGCTTTCGAACTGCTAGGTTGGCAGAAGCTGGGACGAGTAACAGGCGCTCACTCTGCTACGCGGCACTCGGGATTCGGGATTCGACCCGCCAAACTGCCGACCTTCTGATCGACAAGCTCAGCGTCCTAACCCACTGAGCCACCGCGTCTGCCTCACCTCTGGGGGAAGAGTGTTCCACAGGGTAGGGACCAGAGCAGAGAAGGCTCTCTTCCTAGACCACCACCAATCCAATTTTTTTTTGACAGGGTCTACAACATTCCTTCCCTGCCTGGCTGGGTGGGTGGGACAAGCTGACGTGATGGGATGAAGATGGTTCTATAGGTAACTGGCTTCATGCCCTATAGGGCTTTAACGGTCATCACCAACACCTTGAATTGGATCAGAAATAGATCAGCACCCAATGCAGTTCACACACCAGAGGGGTTACATGCACCATTCTCTGGATGCCCCAAATTGCCCACCAGGCCACATACCATACTAGCTGAAGCTTCTGGATACCTTTCAAGGGTAGTTCCATGTAGAGGACATTGCGATAGTCCAAAATGGAGATGACCAGGGTATGTATGATTGAGCAGAGAGACTTCTTGATCTCATTACAGCAAAATGAGCTTTCCAGGGACTTGTATGCCGGGACTTTAACTTCCAGAATTTTCTCTCACCTGCTCAGTGTGGCATCTGGCCCACTAGAGAACCCAGAAAACTAAACTGGAAGGTGGATTACTAAAGGGATTTAACAATATTAAAACATTAAATATTAAAACACATTAAAAATATTAAACATATTTATCCCACCTTTCTCCCCATGTGGCACTCAAGACGTATGGGGGGAGGAACGGAGGCAGGAGAATAAATTAAAATTGTAAACCCAGTTAAAGACCAGTAGGAACAACATTCCATAATAAACGGAGACTGGGATAAAAGAAAACCTACTTTTATTAGGTATTTTAACTGCAGGGCAAATAGCTGTCTTGCTAAGCAAAAAGAAGCAGTCAGCTGGTTCATTTGTTTCTTTGTTTGTTTCCTATGCTGGCCATCTCACTAATATAGTGGTTCTGGGTGGCTTACAATATAATAGAAAGTTAAAAAGTGCTAAAAGAACATTTAAAAAAATATAAAAGGTTAAAAATTAAGAACCAGGATGATGGGGGAACCTGGGGGTGAAAATCTTCTCTGGTAGCAGGCGAAGTGGCAGAGCCAAGTTTTCTAGGTTTTCCAGAAGGCCAAGTAAGGTGGGGGTGGGGATCTCCCCTCTGATGGGAGAGTTTCCCAGAGGGCAGGAGCCACAGCAAAAAAGGCTCTTCTCCTCTTTGGCCATCGGGATCCTAAGTAGGCTCTTTCTGCTGGAAAAAGCCCCATCAGGAGAAGGTGCTTCCTCAGATACCCTGGTACTTGGGTTTCATGCTGTTGTTAGCTGCGAAGTCGTGTCCGACCCATCGCGACCCCATGGACAACGTTCCTCCAGGCCTTCCTGTCCTCTACCATCTTCTGGAGTCCATTTAAGCTCACGCCTACTGCTTCAGTGACTCCATCCAGCCACCTCGTTCTCTGTCGTCCCCTTCTTCTCTTGCCCTCCATCTTTCCCAGCATTAGGCTCTTCTCCAGTGAGTCCTTCCTTCTCATGAGGTGGACAAAGGATTTAAGTTTTAGCTTCAGGATCTGGCCTTCTAAAGAGGGTTTTCATTGATCAATGCAATAACTTGCTCAAGAGTAAAGCTCCGCTCATGGGCAAAAGAACAGTAAAAAATGGGAGTCACCCTAAATAGATTAAAGCTGTTCTCTGACACTTATTTGGGAGAAAATTTCAATGACCTCCCCCCACACAAAAAAAGAGTTAATTTGACATACAGACAGAGTTGGAATGGAAATAAAGAGGTCCAATAAGTCCTTCCTTAGGCTGTGATTTGAGGCCTTTCACTCTTTCTCAGCTCATCCTACTTTCAATTTTATAGAGTTGTGTCGATTGGGGGTAGAGGAGTCCCTGCGGATTTTACTGCCCTAGTCATTGCCAACTATAAGGGGCAGTGCTCATCTCTGTTTCAAGGCCATTGAGCAAGAGCTGTCTGAAGACACTTCTGCAGTCATGTGGCCAGCATGACATCACGGAGCACTGTTAACCATCCCGCCAAAGTGGTACCTATTTATCTACTCACATTTGCATGCTTTCAAACTGCTAGGCTGGCAGAAGCTGGGGTGAGGACAGGAGCTCAACCCATCGCGTTGCGCTTGGCCTCAAACCCAGGCTGCCGGCTTTTCAGCTGACAAGCCCAACATCTTAACTGCTGAGTGATCACGCGATTCGTTGATTGTGTGTGTGTGTGTGAGAGAGAGAGAGAGAGAGAGGGGGAGAATAAAAATAAATTTCATATCAGCTGCTTTTTCCATATAAGAAAGATGATGACCTACTAAACAATGTGGCTGTATACTATACAAAGCTTTATGTCTTGTTCCCAAAATATGCTTGAGGCCCCAGTTTATGTTGTGGCTCATGAAGTCAAGCTAATTAGATTAAAAGTTGTGTTTTGTGAATACAAAATTTTGATTATCGAACCCATTTCATATTTAGCATATGTTTTTCGTATTGCCAGTAAATGAAGAAACTTAGTTTTTCATCCACTCTGTCTCTCCAGAACTTTTTCTTAGAGCTCTAGATATGCACATGTCCTTTCAGCATGACTAGCTTGTTGGAATCAATTTATTTTAATTTCATCTTTAATTTATCAGATTTGGTATGGCCGCCCACTCCAGAAGAGTGGGCTTTGAAAATTCCCTAAACAGTAAAACAATTTAAAGAGTTCAAACCCACACAAAGAGGCAGTCAGGATAAAACAATTAGAACAGAAGAACAGAATGAAAATATGACAGACGTCCCAAAGGAACATCTTCTCTGTCCCACAGGATGGCAAGATTTAACTTGAACGAAAGTGGTGCACATATTTTGCCCAAACATGTGGCAGGCAGAAACAACTGGAGATAAGCTGGCCATTATTTCCATTAGTCCAACTCTGTGTATAATTAGATCTATTTGGTTTAAATCTAGTTAATTTCTTCTTGGTGGTTCCCAGAACAGGCTGACTTTGATCCTTATGAGTGTTTTCAGTTCAGTGCTGTTATATTTTTGACATAGTGTGCCGTGTGAAATAGTAACAAGTAAGTAAAGCCCAGTTTCTGGCAAATTTTTCATAAATCGTGGTCACACGATCACAGGGGAGCTGCAAATGGTCATAAATGTGGGCTAGTTGACAGAAAACTAAAATGCTGTGATGTGACCCGGGGGGGGGGGCTTTATTAGAATTTTAAAACCAGGTTGTAAGTAGCTTTTGGAGGAGGTTCCTTTGTAATTTCAGATGGTTGCTAAGCAATCAGTTGTAAGTCAAGGACTTGCTGTATATAAAGGAGAACAAGTATCAGGATGAGTAAGGAAGGAGTCCCTGTGGATTTTACTCCGCTAGTCAACTATAGGGAGTGGTGCTCATCTCTGTTTGAAGGCCATTGAGTCAGCACTATCGGAAGACATTTCCACAGTTATGTGTCCAGCATGACATCACTGAGCGCTGATACCTTCCCACCAAAGGGTTATCTGTTTATCTACTCGCATTTGCATGTTTTCAAACTGCTAGGTTGCCAGGACAGGTGCTCACCCATCATGTGGTGCTCGGGTCTCAAACCTGGACTGATGGTTTTCTAGTCAAAAGTCCAGCATCTTAACTGCTGAGCCACTGTGCCATTAGGACGAATAGAAGTAACATATTACAGTATTAATATCTGCCTACTGTAGTGTAGTTCAACATTATTAGTAGTTAATAAGTTACAAAGGTTGTAATATTCTCTTGGGAAAATGATAGAATAATGGAGTTGGAAGGGACCTTGGAGGTCTTCTAGTCTAACCCCCTGCTCAGGTAGGAAATCTTATACCATTTCAGACAAATGGTTGTCCAATCTCTTCTTAAAAACCTCTAGTGTTGGAGCACCCAGAACTTCTGGAGGCAAGTAGTTCCACTGGTTAATTGTTCTCACGGTCAGGAAATCCAACTGGATTCAATGGGAATATTGACTTGAGACTATTGTTTTGTACAGCAAAGGTTTCTTTTGACTTTCTTTAATCCAGGATGGGAAGCAATTTTTTAAAAAAGAGTTTATCTCCAAAAGTAGATTATCTTGTTGGCTTTTTCAAACTGGTGATAAATGTTAAGAGAGACTTGGGCGTTCATTAGACTAAAAAGCAAAAAACAAAAAAAAACCCTGAACAATGAAACAAGATTCTGCATAGAAAGAAAATGATGTGTTGAGGGGTGGATACAACTTCAAGAAGAAATTTTGCTCTTTGGGAAAGAAAGAGATATCTCGATTTATAACATGCAGAACAAAGTGTATTTTTTTAAAAAAAAACTATTTGAAAGCTGGGAAAGCATTTCAGGATGACATTTTTGGGTAGTGATTTGAATTATGCATCCGGCACACTTTAGCAGTCTACGCTGACTTCCTATGAGAAGAGGAAAAGGAGATACTATAATGACAGAGTCATATTTGGAAAATGTAAGCACTCGGATATTGCTGTAGCAAACACATTACAGACAGTGGTGGGATTCAGCCAGTTCGCACCAGTTTGGTAGAAAAAGGTAAAGGTAAAGGTTCCCCTGCACATGCGTGCTAGTCGTTGCTGACTCTAGGGGGTGGTGCTCATCTCCGTTTCAAAGTCGAAGAGCCAGCGCTTGTCCGATGAGGTCTCCGTGGTCATGTGGCCGGCATGACTAGATGCCAAAGGTGCACAGACCGCTGTTACCTTCCCACTGTAGTGGTCCCTATTTTTCTACTTGCATTTTTACGTGCTTTCGAACTGCTAGGTTGGCAGAAGCTGGGACAAGTAACAGGCAGAACCGGTAGGTAATTGTTTGTTGCCCAGGCACAGAATGGAAGTGGCATCCACACAGAGAACAGGTTGTCCACATATATGAATCCTACCACTGATTACCGAGGTTATTCGGCACTGACTAAGGACTACAAATTTGGGCAGAGAGGTTACAGGACCCCCAGAGAAGCTACATCAAACTTCATTTGCCTGGAGATTTTCTTTCGTAGGCTCCTTTCCATTGAGGTCTTCCCATCCGACAGTATTTCCTGAGATCTGGAGGCTTATGGAAGCAAGCTAAGTCATTTCCACAAAGGTAATGCTATAAAATTAGTACAGGGCTCTTCAAACGTGGCCCTTTTATGACTTGTGGGCTTCAACTCCCAGAATTCCTCAGCCAACGTGCCTGGTTGAGGAATTCTGGGAGTTGAAAGTCCACAAGTCATAAAAGGGCCAAGTTTGAAGAGCCCTGCATTAGTGAAAATAGAAAGATTTAGAGGTGAGGAAGCAAGCCAAGCCATTTCCACAAAGGTAATGCTATGAAAAAAGACATTAGTACAGGTTCTTCAAACTTGGCCTTTTTATGACTTGTGGACTTCAACTCCCAGAATTCCTCAGCCAGCCCTCATAAAAGGGCCAAGTTTGAAGAGCCCTGCATTAGTGAAAATAGAAAGATTTAGAGGTGAGGCAAGGGCTTGCATGGGTGCACAGTGGTTTAACAGTTAAAGACACTGAGCTTGTCAGCTGCAAATCTGACAGCCTGGGTTTGAGACTTGAGTGTCATGCGACGCAGTGAGCTCCCATTACTTGTCCCAGCTTCTGCCAACCTAGGAAGCCTTTATGTAGAAACCAATACTCTCAAGTCAATATTCCCGTTGAATCCAATTGGACTTACTCCCAAGGGAATATTACAACCATAGTAATGTATTGACTCCTGATAATGTTGAAATGGTGGGGCAGGGTGCAATGGCTCAGTGGTTAAAGAGGCTGAGCTTGTCAGCTGGAAAGCTGATAGCCCAAGTTCAAGAGCCGAGCACTGGGTGACGGGGTGAGCTTCTGTTATTTGCTCCAGCTCTGCCAACCTAGCAGCTCGAAAGCATGCAAATGCAAGTAGATAAATAGGGAAGATAGCAGCATTTCGTGAGCCTCGGCATATAGTCATGCTGGCTACATGACCATGGCTGGCTCCCTCGGCTAAGAAATGGAGATGAGCACTGCCCCCTTGATTTGGACATGACTGGATAGGGGAGACCGTTACCTTTAAGGGCATATATGGACCAATCAGAAATTGAACCTACTACAGGCAAACCATAAGTTTTACCAGCAAGAAAAGGAGCAAAAGTATACTGACGATACCCAGCTGAACATCTCCACTCCTGGCAAGTTAAGTGATGCTGTGGATATCTTATCCCAGTGTCTGGAGGCTGTGAGGGTCTGCATGGGGAACAAAGGTTTCAGCTGAATCAAGGCAAGACTGAGTGCTTTGGATTTTGAGGCCTCTGGTTCTGGGAATATGCCATCTTTGATGCTGTATGGGTTGTGCAATCACCAAGCAAAACCTGTCTACAATTTGGGGGTCTTCCTGTACTTACAAATCCTGCTCAGTGAGAAGATGGCAGTTGTGGCTAGAAAAGCTTTTGCACAACTTTGTATCGTGTGCCAGTGATGATTTGGGGACTGGAGGCTAAAACATAAGGAACGGTTGCTGGAATTGGGTATGTGTAGTTTAACGAAGAGAAGGGTGAGGGGTGACATGATAGCAGTGTTCCAATATCTCAGGGGCTGCCACAAAGAGGAGGGAGTCATGTTATTCTCCAAAGCACCTGAAAGCAGGACAAGAAGCAACGGATGGAAACTAGTCAAGGAGAGAAGCAACCTAGAACTAAGGAGAAACTTCCTGACAGTTAGAACAATTAACCAGTGGAACAACCTGCCTCCAGAAGCGGTGAATGCTCCAACACTGGAAGTTTTTAAGAAGAGACTGGCCAGCCACTTGTCTGAAATGGGGTATAGGGTTTCCTACCTGAGCAGGGGGTTGGCCTAGATGACCTCCAAGGTCCCTTCATCATTATTATTATTATTATTATTATTATTATTATTATTATTATTATTATTATTATTATTATTATTATTATTATCCATTCTTAGATTGCAGGGCCCTACTCATCATCACTTATGTCCTAATCATTTCTCACTTGGACTATTGCAATGTGCTCTGGTCTTGAAAACTATCCAGAAATTTTGGCTGGTGCAAAATGGACTGGGGTGAATAAGTTATGTGCATCTCTGATAGAACACATGTTATATCTCTGCTTTGTTGACTGCATTGGTTACAGTCTCTTCCCAGGTCCAATTTAAAGTGCTGACATTGGTCTTTAGAGCCCTTCATTAGCATAGGAAGGGGTCTCTTAAGGGACCACCTCTCCCTGATTTAATCTATATCTGACCAGATATAGCAGAAAGGACATGCTACAGGTACTGTAAGAGATGAATAGAGCTGGAAGGTAGAGTTAAGTGTATCATCAGCTTAGAGTCATTACGTTCCCACAATAGGTCCAAGTTCAACTCTTCTTGACTTCCATTGACTTTTATCTGGTACCAATTGAGTATTGAACTGTAGTTGACCAGATTCTTGCATATAGATTTGAGGAATACATCTTTTGAGGAGTCCTTGGTGCTCTCTGAGCTTGCTTGTTTTCTTGCAGACTTTTCATTACCCAAACTAGGTAACATCATCACTGGCACCGATGATATTACCTAGTTCCGGCAATGGAACATCTGCAAGAAAACAAGCAAGCTCAGAGTTCATCTCATTTCAGTCCTCAGCTACAAATATTCTCTTTTCTTGGTAATAAATCTTCTGAACTACAACTTAACATATTGATGTTCTGCACCTGACAAGCCCTGTTGGTTAGGGAGTCACATGTGGCAGGACCTTTGCAGTGGTCTTTTTCTGCTGTGACCTCTGCCTTGTGAAATTTTCTTCCCCCTGAGATGAGGTTTGAGTGTCTGAAGGTCCCTGAAGACCTGGTTATGCCAGCAAGCCTGGGGTTTCCAACAGAGGGACGAACCTGTGAGACGGCTCCATTAACATCCCTTTGTATGTCATTTCCTTTTTTTTTGTTCTGTTTTATAGCTTTTCCATGCTTTTATAATTAATGATAATTGGTTCATGTATTTATTTGCTAGTTTAGTTTTGTTGTACCCCACTCCGAGTTGCTTTTTGGTGAGATGGATGGCTATATAAACTTGATAACAAACAAACATAGTTTGTGTTCCAGCTTCATATTTACCAAAGTGATAAATCTGTATCTGGCAATTACTACATCACTTCTAGAAGTGGCATTCACACAACTAAAATGCCCCTTCACAAAATTAAAATAAGTGAACGTAATTTTTAAAAATCCAAAATGAATCAACTGGCTGGGGAAAAAAACACCCTCCTCCTTATCTGTTAAAATAAACAACTTTCTCCTTGCAAGGATGCAGAATCACAGTAGGAATTGAAAAACAATGTGAGTTCACTTCAGAGATATCTTGAATCCAGATTCTGAAGCGATCTCCTTTGAGGTGGTGCTACATCTCTTGACATCTATCAGATGAAGCAGTGAGATGGGACTCTTTCTCTGGCTAGATCTGAATCCAGCAGAAAACCAATCAAAGCTAGTGAAATGATTCTTTTAAGCTGACTCAGATCCAGAAGACAGAAGGTACTGCCCTGTAAAGCCACCACAAAAGGATTCATCGATCAAAGCAAAGTATCCCTTTGAAGTTCCACACAGTTTTAATCTGGATTTCCTAGTCCCAGTTTTGCAGTCTTTTTGTAGCAAAATAATGTTGCTTCTTCTCTGTGCCCAAAGACATTCTGATTTTTTTCTTTTTCTTTTTTTCCTCTCCTACCTTCCATATACCCATCAGCCATTCTTTTGATGAAATTCTGTAGAGCTTCAGCAACAAATTTTTCACAAGGATCCGTTCTGGGATGGAAAAAGTCCTGGGGCATTTTATCTTCAAAGACTACCAAGCTTTATGGCTTAGATCACCATTTCCAACTTGATATCTGTCCAGATGATTTGGACTACAATTCCTATCACTCCCAGTCAGTACCAATCTGTTCTGTCCCAGCCTAAGTAAGTCCTTGTTACTTCACAAGGCAACCCCTCTTTTAACAGTAGACTGGAAAAATAAACCCTTTTTTATTTGAGTTACAGACCTTGTTCACAAAACAAAATGGAGAACAAGCCAAAACAGGAAATAACTCACTAGTAAAACAAACACACCATCATCTCTTGACACAGAAGTTCTTTGCAAACAGTTGCCTCCAGCAACCAACCATGCCCACACATTCCCCTTTTGTTATGCAGGCCACAAGGTGTGTCTTCTCACTGCTTTCTCCTTCTCCCCTGGAGTTGCCCCATTGTCTCCCTCTGATTTACTCGTATGACCTGTCTACATTTATGAGCGTCTCTGAAGTCTTCTAGCTGTGCTTCTTCCAAGTCTGACTCATCCCCGGTGCGCCAGTTGCGACCCTACCTGGACCGAGATGCCCTACGCCCAGTCACTCATGCACTCGTGACCTCCCGTTTAGACTACTGCAACGCTCTCTACATGGGGCTGCCCTTGAGGACCACTCGGAGGCTTCAGCTGGTGCAGAATGCAGCCGCACGAGTTGTGATGGGGGGTTCCCGATACTCCCATGTAACACCTCTACTCCACGAGCTGCATTGGCTTCCGGTTGCCCTCCGGGTGAGATTCAAGGTGCTGGTAATGACCTATAAAGCCCTAAATGGCTTGGGTCCAGGATATCTGAGGGAACACCTGCTGCCAGCATCAAGTTCCCTTCGTCCAGTGCGCTCCCACAGGGACGGTCTTCTCAGGGTGCCACCGGTAAAAGATTGCCGGTAGGTAACGCCCAGGGGGAGGGCCTTCTCAGTGGGTGCGCCTGCCCTCTGGAACCAGCTGCCCGTGGAATTGAGGACTGCCCCCGACCTCTGTTCATTCTGCCGGGACCAGAAGACCTGGCTCTTCGAGCTCTCTGGCCCAGGCTGAGAATTTTAATTTTAATTTTAATTTTAATTGGGGTTTTTACTCTTTCAGGGACTGTTATAATCTTTTGAATTTTTTTTTAATTTTTGTATTTCTTGTTTTAATTCCCTGTAAACCACCCTGAGTCCTTCGGGAAAGGGCGGTATACAAATCCAATTAAATAAATAAAATAAATAAATAAATCCTCCTAGCGCACCTGGCTTTCAGCTTGACCACGAGTGGAGGGGCCAGGTTCTTCCTCACTTTGTAAGTCTTGTAACTCATCAGAGCTCTCCTCCGACTCTGATGGCTCCCCAGGCCCCTCTTCCTCCTCCTCTTGATTCCCCCAACTCAGCTGCCAGGATCACAGGCTGGCACAGAATCACAACACAATCAACAGCTGGAATATCAGATTAGGAAAGACTGATGTAGATTGTTAACAACATCAATGGAAAGGAGATTCCAGAAGCAGATTCTGAAACTTAACCTTCTCAAAAATGTCCTTGTAAAGATTCAGATTGCAATCACATAACTGTGGGAATGGTATGAGGGCTGGAACTTTGAGGATCGGTTGTAAGTACCATTTGTTCAGCCCCATTGCAACTGCAAATGATTGCTGAGTGAGTGGTCACTAAGCAAGGACTATCTGAAAAAGCACTGCTGAAGCACATTTGGTATTTGCTTAACAACCACATATTCACTAGCAGACCCATAACCAAATCTAAGATCTTTTAAAGTGGCACTGTCAACATCCAGCTTGAGAATCCAAATAAAACTCATTCCATCTCTGAAAATCTTACTGTTTATTGAATACACTGCATGGTAATGTCAAAGCAAAACTAATTCTTACGTTCCAACATCAAATCATAGAATTAAAAACAATTTTCCCAGCCAAACCCCCAACGTCTTCCATAATCCATATAAACAAGTTTACTTTGTTATGGGAACTGTCTGCTTTAAATCCACACTTGTTATGGTGTCCTTGAAAAGGCTTCAGGCTCTCACAGTCTTCAGCGGAATTGTAGAAGTTTTGTTTCTCCATCTAACCCACTCAAAAGTAATATCTCCCCCCCCCCTTACTCTAAGGCAAGTTTAAACGCGGAGGCACATAGTTGCCAAAGTTTCATCCTTGACAGGCACAATTTAAAAGTATGAATGTATTGCTTCAAGTCAGTGTTGATGCTTGGTGATTGCCTGCAGTTTTCAGATTTCAGAAGTGGTTTGCCATTGTCCCCTTCCTTTGGGCTGAGACAGAGTGACTGGCCCAAGGTCATCCTCTTTTCTTTGTGTCAGGATTTGAAGCAGAACTTGAACTCATGGTTTCTAGCCTGATGCTTTAACCATTACACCAAATTGCTTCTTAAGGCATAAATCTAATGCATGTGTATGTATTAGAACATATATAACATACAAATATTTATGTTGGTTAATTGGTCTGTTGAAAGTATAGTCTGTCTATTTTACTGATGTGTAAAATGTTCCTGATATATGAAATATGTTTGCTAGTGGGCATTTTGGCAGAGAAACAAGGTAGAGATTGAAAAATAATACATAACCAATAATCTTGTGCTTGTTGAAAGTACATCAACAATAAATCAATTTAATAACCAGAAAGTGATAAATGGTTCCAGCCAACTGGAAATGGCATGTAACACTACACAAGACAAATTTAAGAAATGAATAAAAATCCTATTTTACAACCAAGAGTTGCTGGATCTATATAACTGCATAGATAAAACTTAGACGTTTGCCATGAAGAAGAATACAACAGCTTAAAACTGCTGAAAGACATTTTGATTATAATGTTTGAATATGTTATCAGTGAATCTGATTTGTTCAATGCTACCTTGGTATTAACTATAGGAAAGTAACACTTTTGAATAACAACAGAGTTCTCTAAAAGTTTTGGTCCTTATTTGGTGAGAATTTTTTTGACAGTGAGAACAATTCATCAACTTCCATTCCATCCAATTCATCCCATCCAGCTATGGGTGTTTTCAAAAATAGACAACCATACCAGGATGGTATGAATTTTACTGCCTTAACCAGGGGGTTGGACTAGAAGACTCTGAGGT
Organism: Vipera berus; assembly: GCF_964194415.1. Taxonomy (NCBI): domain Eukaryota; kingdom Metazoa; phylum Chordata; class Lepidosauria; order Squamata; family Viperidae; genus Vipera; species Vipera berus. The sequence goes on from NC_138204.1 coordinate 11,627,327, forward strand.
CTCTTCCAGCTCTATGATTCTATGTTCTGTGATATTGTCCCAAGCCTCTTTCCATGTATTTGAACCCATGTCATGGTTCTGACAGATGAAACTCTTCAAAGAACTTTGAGGCATTGTTTACCTTAAAGAATTTTTATTTGAGTAGCATAGCATTGGCACTAACATAGTCGAAGCCAAAATCTGATTTCCCCTCCCCTGAGCACATAGTATCAAAGCACAATACCCTCCTACAATTAACAGTCATAAATCACATTCTCCAATTAGTTTGAAATGCAGACTTCCCCTCCAGTTCTCCAGCCCATCAATTCTTATCATCTCTTATTTCAGTAACCTTGGTTCTCACACTAGTTTCAGCATTGTTTTGTCTAGCTAAACTCTTATGACCATTCCTCCCCACCCCAGCATCATCTAACTCTAACTCTAAAAGTAAAACATAAGAAAATGGTTGCATCTCCATCTGTTGTCAAAGAAAGAACATCCGATGTTAGCAGCGTTTAACAACCCATCAAATTGCCCAGAAACAATGTATTTGTTGCCTGCCAATCTATGTCTATCACATTTCTTCCTATAGTTCTAAAAAATGGGTTTTTTAAATATTAAAGAGTTATTTGCTATGAGATGGATGGCAAATAAATTCAGTAAACAAGCAAACAATCCTCGCTTAAAAAAATAATTGATTAATCCAGAATGTTAAATGCAAAATGCCAATAGAGAGCACTTCTTTATTTCCTCTGTAATCCAAGCACTTACCAGAAAATTAACATTGTAGATAGCTATTGTAGATGCCCTATTTGAAAAAGTACCCTTTTTCGCCCAAAAAAAGGAAAGAAAGGGAAGGAGGTATGATTTATAGATTTATTCATTTCCTATGATACTGTCCATTTCCTATGATACTGGGCAGCATACTTTTTTTTTAAAAAAAGCTATATTATGAATTATAAAAATATTTAATTATTTAGTCATGAAACTATATTAAAAATAAGTTTCAAAGATCAGGAACAAGACAGTCCATGGCCCACTCTACATTAAAATAACCTAAGTTTGTGTTTCTCAATCTTGGCATGTTGGCTGGGGAATTCTGGGAATTGAAGTCCACGCATTTTAAGGTTTCAAAGGTTGAGAAACACTGTGGTTGTGGTAGAATGTGGATTGGATTCTCAAGAGGGAAGTATGAGATAGTTTGTGTGGGGGGAAAAGAATTAAGATCACTCCTCCTTAGGTAGATGTTTACTGGTGAAACAAGTCTGCTTTAGTTTGGCAAGATTTTTGTCTGTAAGTGAGGAATAATAAAAGAAACTGCTTAGAAGAACCCCACTGTGTCTTTCTTGATTTTTGGAGCCTGACAACGGTAAGGATCTCATGGTCATCTCAAACAACATGCATGTAGCTTCTCTCCAACATACAACACATTCCATAGGTCCAGGCCTTTGCAGAAAAAAGCTTATTTCAGTAAACGAAAATATTTGAAACTCAGGGTTGAAATGAGGGGTCCTTGGTGCTCTCTGAGCTTGGTTGTTGTTTTTCTTGCAGATATTTTATTACCCAAACTAGATAACATCATCAGTGCTAGCAAGGACCAAGGACCCTTCAAACCTTATTTCTCCCTCCCTCTCTCTCTGTCCCCCCCTCCCCACGTACAAACACACACACAAAATCTCTTGTAAACGAACAACTTAGAATATCCTTTCCTCAGTGGTGGGATTCAGCCGGTTCGCACCACTTTGGCAGAACCGGTAGCTAATTTTCTGTTGCCCAGGCCCAGAATGGATTTCCGGAAGCGGCATCCACACAGAGAACTAGTTGTTCACATATCTGAATCCCACCACTGTCTTTCCTAGACTGATAAAACACGGTGGAAAGATTCCTTCTATCTGACCATTTTCCCCCCCTCTTTGGCATGCAAGCTGTGGAAAAACCCAAGGATCATGGAACAGCAGGTTAACTAAATGTTGGAGGGTGGAGGTAGGAATAGGGAACCATTTACTCCCGAAATCTGCTTTTAAATTGCTTCTGGTAAGATGGACCTTCTGTCCTTCTATACAGCCAGCTTGGGAACACATCTGAACTGTCTGATGCTTGCTTTTGAACTGCAATTCCTAGTATTCATCAGCCCCAGGGCCCACATTTAGAGCTGCTTAGAAGAATAGCTTAGAAACTAGACTCACCTCAATTAAGAGATATCTCAGTGCTTGGAAACCTCCATCATCACCTGGATGTGAGTCACCAATTACTGACTTTTTTTTTTTGAAAGGAAAACTCCATGCCACTTGGTGAAGACTACCTCAACATAATACAGATCAGTCCAGACATACCTATAAAACCAGGAAATGGATGGGCAGATGGCTCCTTGACTGTAGGTATCAATTACTTTTGTTACCTAGGGCTCGTGAAACCTATGCATTATACATCAGCTTTCAAATAGGCTCTATTCATTTCGGGAATGAGGTTCCTGCAATTCAAAAACAGATTAATTGAAACAGGTGTTAGAGGAAGTCAATCAAACTGCTTGGATGGACATGTAGAAGCCAAAGAAAGTTCATCATGGTTTATAACTTGCAGATGACTGTCAATTTGCCAGGCTAATTAAAAACAAGGACAGGTTCCACTGAACGAACCCACTCTGGTATTCAGGCAGTGACTATAGTGAGAAAGAAAAATTGTCCTCAGACTATTATTGTTATTTTTGTTGGTTGCACAGTCAGCCAGACACTTGGAATGAATTTGGCATTTCTATCTACCTACAGAGTCCTTCCCAAGGACCTGGGATAGGCAGATTTCACGCTTTGCTGGTGTTAACGGAATTGTTGCAGGATGTAAGCTGTTGCAAGTAAAGCTATCTTTTGCCGTTGACTTATGGTGATGTTGACAATGCTGATGGTGTTCAAGTGGTACTCCAGTTGTTTTGGATTCGCAAACAAGTTGTCTAGTACTATTGGTACTAGGTGGGCTTTCTTTTGCCACAGTCTTTCTACTTCTATTTGCAGATTGTTATATTTTGTGATTTTCTCCAGTTCTTTAAGAGCCGTGATCGCACAGTGGTTATAAGGCAGTATTGCAGGGTAACTCTGAATTCCCACTGCCAGGAGTTTGATTCTGATCGGCTCAAGGTTGACTTTTGTAAACTGCTTAAAGAGGGCTGTAGCAATGCCAATAGCACTTAGACTTATATACCACCTCATAGTGCTTTACAGCCCTCTCTAAGTGGTTTTCAGAGTCAGTATATTGCACCCAACAATCTGGCTCCACATTTTACCAAACCTGGAAGGATGGAAGGCTGAGCTGTTCAAAATTGAACTCCTGGCAGTGAGCAGTGAGTTATCCAGCAATACAGTGAGTTATCCAGCAATACTACTATGCCACCACAGCTCCTGTAAAGCATTATGAAGCAGTATATAAGTCTAACTGCTATTACTATTGCTATTTCTCTTCTGGTATCTCATACATACATACATGTGTATGGCTTGAAAGACATGGCTAGCAGCAGAAAAGATGTTTAGAAACAACATGATAATATGGTATACATAAGATGAAGACATGTGGCCAATTTTGTAAAGTATAAGAAATTCAAGAAGTTATATATTAAATCCCTTCTAACTCTGTTATTCTATTAAATTACATTTTAAAATGTGTTGGTCCATATAGATAAAATAAGTATTCTATATATAACCCTAATACATATCAACGTAACATTGTCATCAGAGTGCACTGGTTCAAACTGAAATATACATATTCCTACTTGCAGTGCTTTTTTTGTAAAAGAAAAAGGTGCCGGAACTCACACATGTCATACAACCCACCTTGCCTACCCAACAAGGTTCCATCCAAAAAAGGTGCCGGAACTCCGTTCCGAGCGTTCTATGAGAAAAAAAAGCCCTGCCTACTTGTAAGCTTTTATCACACACACACACACACACACAAAATAAGCTCAGATCAACCTTAGAATGGTTTGATTTTATTCTACAAATTGTTCACCATGGTCTGATACTGTCACATTTTAGCACCATTTGATAACTCAGTGGTTATCTTTTTAAAGTTTAGGTCAGATAATGAGTTACATTATTTTATTTAGACTGATAGAATAAAATGGCATAAAATAGTTCGAAACAGTATATTGACTCATTCAGGGAACATTAACAATATGTTGCTTTCTCAACTTAAAAAAAAGTTTTATAGTTTTTCTTCTCTGTTTTACAGTTGTTTCAATACCCCAGGGGAAAAAAAATCAGCATCTTGACTTTCAGGGCCTTATAAAGAATGGTTTTTATCCTTTTATTATATGAGAATCAAAAAACCTGACATTTTGTTCTTTTATAGTGTCTTGGGTATTAATGAGAACTAAGGTGTTGCAGTGTCAAAAGGGTAACTTTCCCGCAACATTTTATAAGAAGAATACATAGCCGCTCCCTTACCGAGTTTTGTGTTGCTTGCCTCAAATGTAGGAAAAGTAAAGCTTTACATTAACATTTGTGTTGTTTGTGGTGTTTGTTAAGTATAGCCACTGTGGTTAATACAAGGCAGTTTAACACAATATATGGATTGAGCTCACTGTACTTTATTGACAAACCATTGTTAATGAAATTGTGACTTATTGCAATGTGTTAACCAGAAGTGGCAATGGATTCAACTGTTTAGGAAAAAAATCCATCTCATTCTGGAACTGAGCCTCAGTTTAATTAAATGGGGAGTTAATTTGTTGTGTTATCAACAAAGCTCACTTGGATAAGTCATCTTATCAAATGGAGACAAATCTGTTCTACAGTTGGTTCTGCTAAGAAATTGCTAAGCAGCCTTAACTCTGAACTTCCCAAGAAAGAACAGAAATAGACCAACGCTGAAGACGTAATGCATTTTCACTTTACTGAAACCATTCGATAAAGTACGTTATTACAGTACATAGAACATTAAACATAGAATTGTAGGGCTGGAAAGGACCTAAGACAGTGATGGCGAACCTTTTAGAGACCGAGTGCCCAAACTGCAACCCAAAACCCACTTATTTATCGCCGGGTGCCGGGTGGGACATGGTCCACTGGGTGGGCATGGCCATGGTAGTCATGGAAGGGTGGGTGGGTTGCCCAAAGTGGGTGTGGTCACCTCGATGTTGCTCGTGGGAAGGGAGCCTGTGGGGGCCGGGCAGGGCTGGGGGAGATCCAGGGGGTCACTGGGAGGTGGGGTGGTAGGCAAGAAGCTCATCCTGTGGGGTGAAGCGAGGGAAGGCAGGGCGGGGGTGCCATTGCCGCAGGGCAAGGTTAGGCAGGGGCGGGGCAGCTGCTGCCTGACACCATCGGCCCCTGCACACAGAGGCCAGCATGTGCATGGGGGTTGACGGTGTCCATCAGCAGCCACAGCCTGCTGGCTCCTCAACCGGCGCACTCTGGGGCTCCACAGCCCACCGCTAGCAGTTCAGAGAAGCCATTTCTGAGCTGGACAGCTGGATGAGAGCTGAGGAGCCGATGCAGTGGGGCATGCCAAGGAAAAGAAGAGCATGCGAGGCCAGAAGGGACAGGACTGGGGGTGGGGGAGGGAAACCAGCCATGCTGGGATGCATCCGCCCACGTGGGACCTCGGGCGGCTGGTTGAAGAGGGATGGTTGCCATCTCCGGGACATGGCACGTGTGCCCACAAAGAGGGCTCTGAGTGCCACCTCTGGCACGCGTGCCATAGGTTCTCCACCACTGACCTAAGAAATCTTCTCTAGTCCAATCCCTTGATCAAGGCAGGAGCCTCATACCATCCAAGTCAAATGTTTGTCAAGTCTATTTTTGAAAGTTTGCAGCGATGGATTGAGAATCTCCATAGACATAGTTCCACTGATGAGGCTCCCATGACGCCGGGAGGCAAACCAGTAAAGGAGAACCTTTGTAGCTCAGGCTTGAAAGGAGGAGTCCTTGGTGCACTCTGGCCAACCAAGTTGGGTCAACCGAAAACAACCAAGCTCAGAGACGACCTCCCACATCAGGAATTGCTTTAAAGTCCTGAACTCCATTGACAGGGAACCAGAGGAATTATGGAAGGAACTTAAAGAAGTATGTAAGGATGAAGGTGAAAAGAGAAAGAAAGAAAGAAAGAAAGAAAGAAAGAAAGAAAGAAAGAAAGAAAGAAAGAAAGAAAGAAAGAAAGAAAGAAAGAAAGAAAGAAAGAAAGAAAGAAAGGAAGAAAGAAAGAAAGAAAGAAAGAGATGTCAAAACAAATGGTAAAGATTGTCAAGAGAGAAGATGCTAAAGACAAAAAGCACAAAAGTATCAGAAAGGAACTAAACAAAGACTTTCACAGATCTGAAGAGACAAGAAGTAGCATTAAGTAAGAATATAGAAGTTTCTCAATCAATACTTTCCCCACCCTTTCATTCTTTTAGATCAAACAACTGGTCCTATGCAGTCCAAACAGAATTTGACAAAGTAACTGTCACACTTTAGTAATTATCCTCAACCTTTCACATATATTGGGGTTAGGATTTTGTGTTAAGAGGTAGCTCCCTTGACTTCTTAATTTATTTCAAGCCATGATGTAGAATTTATTGCCAGCATTTCCAAAGTACAATTAGAAGTAACACCTGGTCAACTTGCTCATAAATTGTACTTCCTGAGATACAAATATACTTGGGTAGAAAAGCCCACCATTTAGAAGAAGAGTTACAATAGGCTCGACCCTATGAGAGTGGTAATTTCCTGTGCTTCCATGACCCTTTTAAAACAAGCCATCCTATTTCTTATTACATTCTAAAATACTTCAAATTGCATTTTTATTAAATCATGCTCACTCTCCTTGTTCTCTTTCGCCAATATGACTTTCCTTCAATTATTCCTCCTCTTGCTCAAAAATATATCCCTAACATAGATGTCAGCTTGTTCCTATCTTCAATCTTCCAAATTACTATTACTGCCACCATTGCTGTGTGGTGCTGATTTATTTTAACAGTCAAAAAAGACAACTGACAATAGGTCAGTGAGCAAGGATTCTGAAGTCTCAAGCAAATCAATTCTAAATATGTTCTGCTAATAAGAAAGCAAGACAAGAAACAATGGATGGAAACTAATTAAGGAGAGAAGCAACCTGGAATTGAAGAGCAACTTCCTAACAGTGAGGACAATCAACCAGTGGAACAACTGGCCTCCAGAAGTTGTGGCTGCTCCAATACTGGAGGTTTTTAAGAAGTGACTGGACAGCCACTGGTCTCAAATTGTACAAGGTCTCCTGCTTGACCAGGGGGTTGGACTAGAAGACCTCCAAGGTCCATTCCAGCTCTATTCTGATTGAATCAGAAATCAACCGAGCAACAGGGATCCATATATAAGTTAAATGTGTAAGCTAAGGCTAGTGTCAACCAAACTTAGCATGTTATCTGCACTGTATGCATCTAGGTCTTTACTTAACCTAGTTAAGTATATTGTACAAATACATCTACTGTACAAATCACACAAAACCTGATGATAACCCTTAGCAATTGCTAAGTACCAACCATACAGTTTTAGTCATCCCATCTTCCCTACGAAAACATATATATATATATATATATATATATATATATATATATATATATATATATATATATATATATATATATATATATATATATATATATATATAGAGAGAGAGAGAGAGAGAGAGAGAGAGAGAGAGAGAGAGAGAGAGAGAGAGAGAGAGAGGCTTCTTTCTCCCTATCAGGTTGAAAAAAAAAAATAGAGATTGAACAGATCTGACTGACAGAATAAATCTAACAGCTTTTCTGATCATGGGGGGAAAAAGGAAAAAAATGAGGGCTGCAACCACAAAAGTTATACTGTGTCTTCTGAATGTATAACAGAGATGTGTAACTTTTGAAGACAACTTGAATTACTGCATTCTGAAATCTTGTACTAAGGCACTGCTCCCAATAAATTATATACTTATGTAGAGACATGATTCTTAAATTCCCACCTAAAATTGGATGAAATTCTTTGCAAGAACAATATTTCATGAGATTTGGGGCATTTTAAACCTTTCACTTAAAAAATAAGGGGAGTTCCATAGATACCATTTAGCAATAATCAAGTGCTTATTTCATAGGGCACAGTCATAATCTTGAGGAGCAGATAATCTCTGTCTCTCTCTTTCTCTTTTTCTCCTGATCCATTTATAATGATTTGTCCAACAGTAAGATTTGACATTTTTATCCACCTTTTGAGTTCTTCCCAAGGATCTGGAATAGGCAGATGTTGAGGTTTGATGGTGTCAGAGGCATGAAAGGATGTAAGCTGTTCCGAGTAAAGCTGCCTTTTGCAACTGACTGATGGTGAATGCATCAATACCAATGGACGTGGAGTGTTTGTGTGTTGTTGTTAGCTGCGAAGTCGTGTCCGACCCATCGCGACCCCATGGACAACATTCCTCCAGGCCTTCCTGTCCTCTACCATCTTCTGGAGTCCATTTAAGCTCACACCTACTGCTTCAGTGACTCCATCCAGCCACCTCATTCTCTGTCGTCCCCTTCTTCTCTTGCCCTCAACCTTTCCCAGCATTAGGCTCTTCTCCAGTGAGTCCTTCCTTCTCATTAGGTGGCCAAAGGATTTGAGTTTCAACTTCAGGATCTGGCCTTCTAAAGAGCTGTCAGAGTTGATCTCCTCTAGGACTGACCGGTTTGATCGCCTTGCAGTCCAAGGGACTCACAGGAGTCTTCTCCAGTACCCTAGTTCAAAGGCCTCAATTCTTTGGCGTTCAGCCTTTCTTATGGTCCAACTTTCACTGCCAGTGTTTGTGTACATGTAACAATTCTAGGCTCAGTTCTTTCTTGACACTGCCTCCAGGCTCTTATTCTTCTTCTTCTACAGGAAAGAACCTCCATTACTCAGAAAAACACCCAGAAAAAGTATATTTCATGTAGGGAAGGATCTCATGAGAGATATCTTCATGACACAACATGTCAATTATAGATTGGATAATTAGGGGAAGAAATCTCACATTTCAATTCCTACTACCTTTCACTTCTTTCCAAAGGATCTAACAGGAATTATTCATTTGCATGAATGCGGTGAGAGGAAACTCTAGATTCTTCTACTGACACCAGATTCTAAGAGTTAAGAAATCCACAACTGGGTATTTGTGTGTTGTTTCTGGGTTATTAGAGTTCTGGATCAGCTTTCACGTTTTCAAGATATGGGAATTTGTGAAGAGAGTGAAAGTCTGCTCAGTACACCCAAATTATTTTCAAAAATCGTAATGGAAACTGTAAAAACGGTTCAGAGAAACTCTTTTAACAGATATTACTTATTGCTCTCTTCTCCATTTCATCAAGTACAAAATCTGGAGATCCACCCAAACTTATATGTAACCTGGACACCCTTAGAATCGCTTACTCATGTATTTCTAATCCACTTGATCTGAAGAGGGGACTTGGTCTCATAACGCAACTGTTCTACCTTCTAATTGAGGGAGCTTTTAGTTATAGTCCAATTTACAGTGCGCTCATTTGTATGCTGCAAATACTTAATTATTTTATATTACATTTTCCTGTTTATCTAAAATAAAACATGCTAAATTTAAAAGAACCTAGCTACAAAATCTGCATCTTTCCTTTTGCAGGTATTTGTTTTAAAGCTGATGATGATGCCCTGAACCCAGTTCTCAAGCCCTATCTGATTTCTAAGAATAATATTTCAAGGAACATTACTTCTCAGAATGACAGGCTGAGTAGTAAGCCAATTAGCATGTTATGTGCACCAAATCTATAAGGTTAGGATATCGTGCTTAACTAATAAACTATAGATAGGTAAAACATGAGTAGGAATATCTTTTGAAGGCAAATAATATATTATCACTCCCCCCTTTTTTTAAAAAAAATAAAGAAAGTTATAATTGTTTATGGTTGCCCTTTTTATATCAATTTCAGTTTGGACTTTAGCTTCAAGCTTAAGTACTGTGGCTAGTCTAAAGAAAAGAAGAAATAGGGGAGACATGATAGCAGTAATCCAGTACCTGAGGGGCTGCCACAAGGCAAGTCAGGTTGTTCACCAGAGCACCAGAGGGAAGGACGAGAAACAATGATTGGAAACTGATTAAAGAGAGAAGCAACCTGGAATTAAGGAGAAACTTCCTGATAGTGAGGACAATTAACCAGTGGAACAGCTTACCCCCAGAAATCATGGGCACTCCATCACTGGAAATTTTCAAGAAGAGACTGGACAATCACCTGTCTGATATGGTATAGGTTCTCCTGCTTGAGCAGAGGGCTGGACTAGAAGACCTCCAAGGTCCCTTCCAACATCACTGTTCCATTCCATTCCATTCTATATCTTGCATTAAGAATGTGAATGTACACAATTATGTCCCTATCCAACTATGGATTCAAGGTCACCATACATGTACACACGTTTCCAACTCCTTTTTTTTCCAATCCACAGTAAATCTAAGTTCATGTGAATTGATTCTTGCATGGCTCAACAATTCTGATACCCTTTCATTTAGAAACTTTTTTTTTCAAGAAAATTGTGGTTATAAGTTGAGGACTATCCATTATAATGCTATTTTTTTTTACTTCCCTCTCTTTCTTATACAGAATTTCATCAACATATTACACATGAACCAAGTATTAAGAACTCCTCAAAAGGTGAAGAAAACAGAATAAATCTTTTGTCCAGCTTCATCCAACTATGAATTTCTTGGGCTTCTCCTTCCCCTCAGCTTATTCTTCCTTCCTTCATATGTTCATTTTGTGATTCAGTCTTCATTTATTCTCTCTAAACTACTTCAACATACTTCTTTCACAATGATAATTCATTTTTGTATTCAAACCACCATTCATCTGACATCTCTTCATTCATTCCCATCGCTCTTCATGTTTAACCATACAGAAAATAATCTTTCCCCTGCATTCAACTTACTTTTATCTTTTCTCTCTCTCTCTCTTATATATATCAAACTGGCCAAGGGCTCTTATTCATAGCCATTTTCACAAACGTTTATTCCTCACAAAAGGCCATCTACTACATGTTACCTTTCAACCGGCATTTGCACATCTTAAAATTTTCCCGCCCATTTCTGTACCTTGAGTAATTGCTAACATAACGCAAACTTATCTATTTGCTTTAGTTTTTCAAAAATAAAATATAACTTGAAATTGTTCCTTTCATTTTTCGTATAAAGTACAACTCCTTCAGAGTTTGATACATTACTTTTCAGTTCTGTATTCATTGTTGCATTGTGCAAACTAACATTTTTTGTGATTGTTCAGATTCTCACACAACATCATGCCACCATCTGCATGCAAAAGTGAATATACATTTATGTTCTAATGTTTAATACACCCACAAGCATTTGATATAGATTTATCTGTAAATACATTAAACAACCAAAGTATATCTCTCATCTTTATATTTTAAACAATCCTACAAAGGTCCACTAAGCTTTCTACTTATTCTCACAATGTTTGGCTTCGTCACATACTAATCTTATTCTTATATTCATATTTAGGAACCATTCTTCAATTTCATACCTGCATGTCAACAGAACTAGTTGCTCCTTTTTCCCAAACCACAATCTGGCAGAACATGATTTTTTTAAAAAAATAAATTTATTTTTTTGAGTTGATGACAAGTCAAAGGGAATCGTAAAACTTTGAACAGAGTTGCAAGGCAGAGACCCCCAACTTTTGGGCACCAGGGACTGGTTCCATGGAGAGAGGTTTTTCTGAGGACCGGAGGGTGTGTGGTTTTGTGTACTGCCTGCATCCCATGGATGGGGCTTTGGTTGTTTGTGTGAACCGGTTGCTGGCATGCTGCGGCCCAGTATTAGTCTACAGACCAGGGGTTGGGACCTTTAAGATTTTCTAGTCCAACCCTGTGCTTAAGCAAGAGACTCTATACCATTTCAGACAAATGGTTGTCCAATATCTTCTTAAAAATCTCCAGTGTTGGAGCACCCACAACTTCTGGAAGCAAGCTGATCCATTGATTAATTGTTCTCACTGTCAGGAGATTTCTCCTTATCTCTAGGTTGGTTCTCTCTTTGATTAGTTTCCATCCATTCTTCTTTTCCTGTCTTCTGGTGCTTTGGAGTATAGGTTGACCCCCTCTTCTTTGTGACAACCCCTCAAATACTGGAACACTGTCACTTTGGTTTAATGAAGACCTCCAAGGTCTTTCAACTCTGTTATTCTAGATAACTACCATGCTTATGGATGTCCATGTAAGATTGATAGATTCTTATCTTGTCTGATTTAAGAAGAAGAAAGGATACACCTATGTGTCATGCTAATTAGGAAAGGTAATTACTGTTTGAAACAAGTGTCTGTTGCATTAAATCTCACTTCCAACATGCAAATGCTAGACTTGTGTTCACAGAGAGAGAGAGAGAGAGAGAGAGAGAGAGAGAGAGAGAGAGAGAGAGAGAGAGAGAGAGAGAGAGAGAGAGAGAGAGAGAGAGAGAGAGAGAGAGAGAGAGAGAGAGCGCTGTTTCATAGCATTTACTAAGTGTGAATAATAGTTTGGAGGTGGAAATCAGAGAAAACCATTATTCCCTGATGAAATACCAATGGGAATTCAGGTACGGCAAAATGTAATTACCAAGGCTTGCAGGGTTAATATCTTGCCTTCTACAAAATGTTGCTTTTAACCACTCTGAGGGCATTCGTCTGTTGTGAAAGAGAGAGATGTTATTCTGAATATTGGAAAAGACTGTACAAGAGAAACCCAGCTGAGTGTTATATTTAACAACAGTTTCAGATCCTTTACAATAGGCTGAAGGCAGGGGGAAAAGGCATGTATTTTCCTGGGCACTTCAAATGTTATTGTTGAAATGCTTTGTTGGCCCCCTGTATCTCAAATAGGAGGATAAGGAGTAAATCAGAAGCAAAGAAAGGACTAAACAAATCTCAGTGGGTCTAAATACCAGTTCTGTTAATATTTAACCATTAAACATTCAACAGGTAAGGCAAAGCAGCCTGCTTTTGCTCAATCCTCTCCATTTTCATGGCTCCACTGTTTACAGAGATCTGAAAATTCCATCTGCAAGCATCTGCTCTGAGAAGTGGATCCACAGCTCTTTACTGATGTTATTTGGTATTTTTTTTTATCCTTTATTGCTTTATAAGGAACTCAAAGAGGCAAACATTCCCAATCTCCATCCTCCTCCTATTTTCCCCACAACTACAACCCTATGAGGTACTGACAGAGACTGGCCCAAAGTCACCCAGCCAGCTTCCTTGCCTAAAGTGGGACTAGAACTCACCATCTTCTGGTTTCTAGTCCAACACCTTAACCCAAAACAACTGAAGCACCACTTGAACATCATTGGGATTGACACATTCTCCATCAGTCAATTGCAAAAGGCGGCCTTACTAGGAACAGTTTACATCCTGCGACAATATCTGTAATACCATCAATTCAAACATCCACATCTGCCTATTCCAGGTCCTTGGTAAGGACTCGATAGGTAGACAAATATGCCAAATCCAATCTGAATATCTGGCTGACTGTGCAATGATTAATAATAATAATAATAATAATAATAATAATAATAATAATAATAATAATAACAACAACAATAACAATAATAACAACAATAATAATAACAACAACAAGAGCAATAGGTGCCTTGGGTGCAATCCCAAAACAGCTGGAGCACCACTTGAACACCACTGATATTGACAAATTCACCATCAGTCAATTGCAAAAGGCGGCCTTACTAGGAACAGTTTACATCCTGCGACAATATCTGTAATACCATCAATTCAAACATCCACATCTGCCTATTCCAGGTCCTTGGTAAGGACTCGATAGGTAGACAAAAATGCCAAATCCAGTCTGAACATCTGGCTGACGGTGCGATGATCAATAATAATAAAGCAAATAAGTCAATAGCATGGAGAAGAAATTGAATATGGAATTATACGGAGAAATGTACTCCCAGAAGATAAGATCAAAAATCTTGCATGGATAAAAATTACAACAGTGTTTTGTTGGAAAACAAATAGAAGGCACAACGTTTAAAAGAGATTAAAAGAGAAGGAAGGGAGAATAATCAAGAACAGATTTGCTAATGGTTCTTTTAGAGAGTAGCACTTGACTTGTGGCTACAGTCTGGACCAAAATTTCTATTGTTAAGCAAAGCGGCTGTTAAGTGAGTCATGGGCAATTTTGCAACTTTTTTTTTGCCATGGTTGTTAAGCAAATCACTGCAATTGTAAAGTGAATGAGGTGGCTGCTAGTCAAATCTGGCTAGGAAGGTGGTGATTACATGACTCCGGGCTATGCAAGCTTCATAAATACATGCTGGTTGCCAAGTGCTCAAACTTTGTAACTATGGGGATACGGTGATGGTTGTAGATGCAAGGATCAGTTGCAAGCTGGTTTAGTCAGTAAACTAGTGGTTGTAAGTTGGGGACTGCCTATATTTGGTTAAACCAGCTCCCTCACCATCTTGGAGCCTTCTAAAATTGTAGGAGTTAATAGTTTTAATTTTTTCCCCAGCAAATATAAATTCTTTCCCCTTCCTGTACTAACTGCAAGAGAACATACTTTTAATGCTATGTTATTCTAAAAATAAACCTATCTTGTCTGGGTTGCAAAAATCCAAAGAACTATTAAGCACTGTAGAGATAGGTACTTTAAACCTTCACAACCATGTTATCATGATCAAAGGCTAACACTCCAGATTACTGCAGCCCTATGACAAACTAGATCAGTTTTATCGGAAATGTTAAGTTCGAGCCCAGACAGAACCGACTATCTTAAACCCTATCTGGTCTGTTAATGGTTTCTCTGTGAATTGGGCCCATTCCTGAGTATGCTTGACTTAATAGAGAAAATTCCATCACATAATTTCAGCTTTCCTCAAACTCTGATGTGGAACTGCATTAACAAAAGTATCATATAATAGATCTCTTTCCAAGGGAAATGAGGAAGGTACAGCCTACCGACTCTGCATTTTTTTTCACCAATGCATTTCATAAAAATGTAGCCAACAGGGAGCCATTTTGGCCAGCTAGCTCAAGTAAGGCAAGGGGCACCATTACTGACACATAAAAAATTTATTTTCCAGTATACAATCTCCATGAATCCTGGCTAATGCCACTTTTCCACCTTCAATCCAATAAAAATAATCTCTTGTCTGTCTATATCCAGTGTTATTATTGTTTTTATCCTGTTGGCTTTTAAAGGAGGGGGGGTGGGGTGGGACAACAACACACATCTGAAGAGTTCCCTACTACACACATCTTACCCTCTGACAATTATAAACAGTCATCAAAGCTGTATTTCTTCCTGGTTTCTCTTGACAATCCCTTATGATTAAAGTTTCAAATAAATACCTACCACTTATCGTACACTGACAAAAATAAAGAAAACATGCAATTTTAACAGTCAGTGCAATTATTTCTTCTTGATTCGCATTGTGTGTGTTTTGTTCTGGCTTTGTGTGACTTCCCCCCTCCCATTTCAATGCAGTTTTTCAAACTCCTGATTTCTTCTGCCTAGTGGATAAATTGCTTGTTTAGAATGACTGCCTTACCTTATTTGTTCGTTTGTTTTTTTAGCTCTTCCCCTATACAACTCTTTGCCACCAATTTGAAAAGCTTGCTGGTAGCTAAATTCTAATATAATGAGGAGTATTATAACAAAAAATAAATGAGACAGGCGCAGGCAGACCCAAAGAAATCTTATTTTCAATCTGCTCCTTTCCTACTTTATCGATAATATGATGTCACACACACACCCCATTCCGCCCCAATGTTTCCTTTGCCATCTAAACAATTTTTCAAGTTGACCAAAGATTAATTATGCCCAGGTATCCTCTCACTCAAATAATAACTGTCATCAAATATTATTAACAGGTTGACATTAATAAAGATAAAAATGCTCCCAAACTGAGTTCAGTGGTCAATTTATCTTGCATTATCATTGTTGTTATTGTAGGGCATATAGTCACTCTGATGGATCTGACATTTCAATCCATCTATTGAGTCTTTCCCAAAGACCTCAGATACATACATGCTGTTGTTTAATAGCATCAAATATATTATTACAAGCAGAATTGCAGAATATTAGAGTTGGAAGAGATCTTGGGGGTCTTCTTGTCCAACCCCCTGCTCAAGCAGGAGACCCCACCATTCCAGACAAGTGGCTGTCCAGTCTCTTCTTAAAAGCTTCCAGTGATGGAGCACCTACAACTTCTGAAGGCAAGCCGTTCCACTGATTAATTGTTCTCACTGTTAGGAAATTTCTCCTTAATTCTAGGTTGCTTCTCTCCTTGATAAGTTTGCATCTATTATTTCTTTGTCTTGCTTTCGGGTGCTTTGGAAAATAGGTTGAAACCCCCCCTCTTTTTTGTAGCAGCCCCTCAAATATTGGAACAATGCTATCATTGCAGTTCAGACCTTATTCTTCACATCTTCAGGAACTGCAGTGGAAGACCTGGTGCTGAAGCTCTAGAAAATTGCTGCCAGCAGGATAGCTGTCAGCAGCTCCAAGTAAAGCTGCCTGTTGCAATTGACTGGTGGGGATTTTGACAACGGGGGGTGTTCAAATGGCAAGCAGTGTGGTGGCCTAGTGGTGAAGATGCTTGCCCCTCACTCGGAAGGTTGAGAGTTCAATCCTGGTAGCAGCAGATGCTTCCCTCACAAAGAAAAAAAAATCTGCTATGAACTCCGTGAGGCATCAGGAAGGGCATCCGGCCAGTAAACACTCAGCTCCAGCTAACTGCCCCGACTCTATTCCGAGTTAAGGGATTACAGGATTGTAAAAAGGGTGTTTTAATGGTGTTCAAATGATGCTCCAGATGTTTTGAAATTGCAGCCAAGGCTCCTATTACTATTATCAGAGGTCATCAATCCTTCTTAGACTGGAAGAAATATGAACATTTTCAATTTTTCTAGGATCATACTTGTAAAACAAAGTTTTCAGGGATAATTGTTCAGTGGGACCTTCTAGATCAGGGGTCCCCAACCCCGGCCTGTAGACCGGCACCAGGCTGCAGCATGCCAGAAACCGGTCCACGCACACAAGCAAAGCCCCAGGATCCTCCGGTCCACAGAAAAACCTCTCTCCACTGAACTGGTCCTTGGTGCTGAAAAGGTTGGGGAACTCTGTTCTAGATTGATTCCTGATTCCCAGTTTGTGACTCAACAATGTTCTTCAAGCCAACTCTGACAGTTGGTTCTATTTTTCCCTAATAATGACCACTTTTAAGCAGTTTCAGATCCCTACATAAATGGCCACCTAATGAGAAGGAAGGACTCACTGGAGAAGAGCCTAATGCTGGGAAAGGTTGAGGGCAAGAGAAGAAGGGGATGGCAGAGAATGAGGTGGCTGGATGGAGTCACTGAAGCAGGAGGCGTGAGCCTAAATGGACTCCAGAGGACAGGTAGAGGATAGGAAGGCCTGGAGGAAAATTGTCCATGGGGTCGCGATGGGTCGGACACAACTTTGCAGCTAACAACAACATAAATGGAAGCTTTTAAAAAAACTGGATATTTTTAAGGAGCAGGTGTCTCAATTACCCCTATATACACATGCATATTAAATTAAGTTGAGATTTTCATCCTACCTTTATTACTTTATAAGTAACTCAAAGCGGTGAATACTCCCTTCTCCTCCTATTTTCCTCACAACCTTATGAGGTAAGTTGGGCTGAAAGAGAGTGACTGGCCCAAAGTCACATTGTGGCTTTCATGTCTGCCTAAGGTGGGACTAGAACTCACTGTCTCCTGGTGATTGAGTTAGCCAGCTTTCATGGGTGGGACTAGAACTCAACATCTCCTGGTGATTGGCCCAGCCACCTTTCATGCCTAAAACTGAAAAGCTGCCCTGCTTGGTTTCTGCTTGGGAGAGAGAGACTTTGCCTAAGATTTTTTATTAACCCTTTTATTATTCCTTGGGAAATATAATATTCTGTCCTTCTTAATATCCCCCCAAAATACTTCCTTATCTAGGAGGATGGGTGGGTGCTGACTTCCTTATCTAGGAGGATGGGTGGGTGCTGACTTCCAACAGGAACTAGAACTCATAGTCTCCTGGTTTCTAGGCTAGCACCTTAGCCACTACACAAAACTGGCTCTCCAAAATTTGCATGCCCAACATGCGGTATAAATACAGTACATGCCTATCTATCTACGTACTTTCGAAGAACTTGAGCTTTAGATATTTAAAATAGTCACCTTACAATGACTTGCTGTTATTAACATCCAGTATAAACATATATATATATATATGTTTTCTGAGGTTTTCGCGGGTGTTTGTATGTAGATCTTTGGTCATTCGGTTTTTTCCCCATGTAGAATTGAAGGTATAAGAGCAACGTTTTGACGAAATCTCATTATTTTCTCGGGAAGATTCATCTGGCTTTGAATTGATGTCTGCTCAGTTCCATACACAAATATGTTTTATCTGTAGGTGCCTTTTCAAGCATTGCCTAATTCAAAGCTTGCTGGATTTTTATCATGTTTGTAGTACTTTTATTTCCATCACTATTAGGTTTTTAATAAATGGCAACTGCTCTCAAGGCTTTTGACTGAGAAGCTGCACCCGAAAATTCCTATATTTTTGGTTTTCTAAAAAAAAAAAGAGCTTTATTTTTGTTGTTGTTCTGCTACAAACCTTTCCAGTCTTACTGCCGAAGAAGAACAGGCTGTTTCTTATTCACCACCACATCCCAGGAAATTGCTATTTTAACCCTGTGCATTGAGATAAGAGATCTACATGCATAGGGGGAATTGACGGCAACTCAATTTCCCAACTGAGATGCACTGGGCTAACATATTTGTTTCCTTGCAATAACCCTGTAACGTGCACAGAGCAAACGATCAAAGGAACTCCAAGGAAACGCAGCTTAAAACTGGAGCACTGGCTTGCATGTTCTCATTAATTTGAATCCAAGTCTTCCTCTTCCAATGAATGCATTAGTTCTGGCAGCAAGAATTCTTTGCAAGCCTAAACATTAAATCATGGTGCTTTCCCCCCCCTCCACAAAGAAAAAATAAAATAAAATAAAAAGAGCTATCAATTGTAGCTCAAACGTATTCAATTCTTCCCCCCCCCCTTTTTTTTCCCCCAGGTCTTTCTAAATCCTTTCTCTTTCTCTTTTCGGTATTGTGTAAAGAAAGCTGGAAAAAAATTATGGTAATTACACTTCCCCTTCTATCCTCCCCTCCTCTCTTTTTTTTTTCTGGTGAGCCACTTTCAGCTCTTATGTATAAATAACTAAATGCTCTTATTAGGCCCAACACATTGAGAAATACATTCACCGTAGCTTGTCTCTGTGGGAAACCTTGGTAAAGCAGCCTCCCTCTCTTCTTTTGATTTTTTCCAATACAAGTCCAGCATTTGTCATCTATTATTCCCTTAACAACGTGTTTGACATTTGGCCACCAAGCCATTTACAAGAAGAAAAGGACAGTTGTTCTATTATCAGCAAAAGGCAGTGTGCTCTTTTATATGCAGGCTAGCAGGGAAGTCCGTTTTTACTGCTTTACTGGGATGACCAGTAATGATATTCCAACAGGAGACCAGGAAAGCCAGCGTGATCTCTGAACCCACTAATTGTAAGCCTAATGTTTTCAGGAAGAGAATACCAAGAAGGTCCTAATGACAAAATAAGGTCTTATTTAACATACAGCTCCAATTGTCTGCCCTGCCATGCTTTGGAGTAAAGCAGCAAGGTTCTTCAAAGGAATGGAAGAATCAGTTTGGTCTAGTGGTTAAGGATATCAACTCCTAGAAACCAGGAGACCGTGAATTCTAGTCCTGCCTTAGCCATGAAAGCCAGCTGGGTGACTGGGTATTTCACTTTCTCTCACCCAATTCACCTCACAGTCTTCTTGTTGTTGTTGTTGTTGTGGGGGAAATAGATAGAGGAAGGACTATTAGATATGTTTGCCACCTTGAATTATTTATTAAAAAAATACTAAAGAAGAGATATAAATAATTAAGTAAATAAATGCATTATAATTTTTGTCATGCTCAGTACTGGCCAGGATGGCTGAATTGATTGGTAGTTGGCATCTGATTAACAAGTGGTGTCAGGCACAAAAGATCAGAATCATACAGCAGAGAAGATTTATTCTAATCTAGCCTATATACAAGAATCTAGTCAACTAATGGTCAGCCCTAAAATGACAGTAGATAAGGATTGGGCTGGACTTGCATTGTTTGTGGCAATGTAAGGATTCTATGCTTATGATGCACTTAACGCCACCCACCAGCTCTGCCTGCTCTTCTCTTACATCAGAGAGCCATAGGATTTTGAACAGGAACCCAGAAAGGATGTTTGCAATGTATTTATTTTGTATCATGGTATGTCAACACTAGAGAGCCACATATGCTAGAAATTCACAAAGCAAAAGTTCCTCTACCCATATCATGGCACCAGAGACGAAAGATTCCTAGAATAACTTTGGAGTTGGGAGCCATCAAACATCAGTACCAGATTGCTAATTCACAACTCCAGTCTCCCAGGTAACTGAAAGTTTTGCAAAGGGGTAATGCACAAGGATAGTAATCTGGAATCTAAGACTGCAAATCTCATCCCAACCAATTTATGACCTGCAGCTTGCAGCACAATGGAATTAAGAATCTTATATATTGATCCATCTGTCAACCTTCCCAGGTAAACCAGACAGGAAACACAGCAAGAAAAACTAATTCTACTTTATTGTTAAGGCTACATTAACAGCATCTTACAAGTCTGAGGTACAAACTTCCCACTTCTACTTTTAACCATTTGAGCTATAGGTAGTCCTCGACTTACAACAGTTCATTCAGAGGTCGCTCAAAGTTACAACGGCACTGAAAACTGTGACTTATGACTGTTTTTCCCAGTTACGACCTTTGCAGCATCCCCATGATCATGGGATCAAAATTCAGATGCTTGGCAACTGGGTCCATATTTATGACCGTTGCGGTGTCCCAAGGTCACGTGATCGCCTTTTGCAACCTTCTCATAAGGAAAATCAGTGGGGAAGCCAGATTCGCTTAACAACTGGTTTACTAGCTTACCAACTGCAGCGTTTCTCTTAACAACTGTGGCAAGAAAGGTTGTAAAATGGGGCAAAGCTCATTGGACAAACGTCTCACTTGACGGCAGAAATGTGGGGCTTCATTGCAGACGTACTGTAAGTCGAGGACTACCTGTATTTGGGCAGGCCTTTTCTAATTATTTTTTTCTCTGACCATTAAGTGACTGTCGGCTCCTGCCCCTGTTATCTGATTATTTCCAAGGCAGCTTCTCCTCCTGCCTTTACTTAAGGTCCTTCATACATTCCATTTTTCCTGTCAGAGCTTTCAGATAATTTGAAAGTTTTGGTTCTAATCGTCTAATAATAATCATAAAGAAAAGAAGCAGTTACATCAGACTGGGAGAATGGAGGGAGATGAGACATTTCTTCTGACTGTGCTAATCAGGTGTCCGATTAATTGCATCTTAATTGCAACCTCCGTATGGGGGAGACAGCTCAGGCTCATTGGCTCTTCAATAAACGATCCTAAAAGGAATGCAGGGTTGTCAGCAGGCCAATTAGTTCCTATCACTATGTGCCACTGCTATGGGAAATCCATTATTAGTATTATTATTTTATCAGCAAGACTTCAGCTCCCATCAGTGGATCTGCAGTTCCTGTAACCCAATTCCCTGACTTTAAATCGGTATACACACATATTTCCTCTCCGGCAGCCCTAGTTTTATTTTTCCTTCACCCTCTCCTGTGTGCTAAATCCAAGAAGGCATATCACAGGCTTTGTCGCTATGCCAAAGCTAAGACTTCCGTTCATAATATTGTGCTAAGTGTCAGCAGAAACAGCAAATGCATTTTTATTGGCAGCTTTCAGTGCCATGGGATTGCTTCTTATTATTGTATAAACAAACTGTTTTCCTCCATATCAGCCTGAGACTTCATTCAGTACAGCCTTGAAGGAAAAATGGATGCTAAGCCTACCCAGTGGACACTGTTTCAAGACCCACTTCTAATACATAGATCTGGGAATATACCTGGCTCACCTTTATTCCTCTACTCAACTGGGGCAGAGTTTTGCACATGTACTTAGAATAACAGAGTTGGAAGGACCTTGGAGGTCTTCTAGTCCAGCCCCCTGCTCAAGCAGGAGAACCTATACCATCTCAGACAAGTGACTGTCTAGCTTCTTCTTAAAAATCTCCAGTGATGGAGCGCCCACGATTTCTGGAGGCAAAGCTGTTCCACTGGTTGATTGTCCTCACTGTCAGGAAGTTTCTCCTTAATTCCAGGTTGATTCTCTCTTTGATCAGTTTCCAACCATTGTTTCTTGTCCTGCCCTCTGGTGCTTTGGTAAATAACATGACCCCCTCTTCTTTGTGGCAGCCTTTCAAATACCAGAATACTGCTATCATGTCTCCCCTATTTTTTCTTTTCTTTAGACTAGCCAAACCCAACTCCCGCAGCTGTTCTTCGTATGTTTTAGTCTCCAGGCCTTTGATCATCTTAGCGATGATTATCGTAGTATGAATAGAGTAGCATGGAATCTGTATAGGGAAGGTAAAAAAAAATTAAGATTTATGTACTTATTTATTAAATGTATATACTGTACCAGTTGGCATACCATTGTAACAGTGCAATCCCAGGCCTACCCTTTTGGACACCTATTTGAAGTTGACACAGATAGTCCTCGACTTATGACTGCAACTGAGCCCAAATTTTTTGTTGCTAAGCAAGGTAATTTTTACGTGAGTTTTGCTCACTTTATGGCCTTTCTTGCCACAATTGTTAAGAGAATCATGGCAGTAGCAAAGTTAGCAATACAGTTGTAAAGTGAATTTGGCTTCCCCGTTGATTTTTGCTGATCAGAAGGTTGTAAAAAAAACCCGATCACATGACCCCGGGACATGGCAATTGTCATAAATACGAACCAATTGCCAAGCACCCAAATTTTGATCACATGACCATGGGGATGCTGCCATGGTTTAAAAAGTGAGGACAGTCATAAGTCACTATTTTTGTGTGTGCCTTTGTAACTTCAAATGGTCACTACATAAATGGTTGTTTAGTCAAGGACTACCTGTACACCCAGAAAAGGCTCCTGATCATGTTACCACCACTGCAATCTGACTTTTTCGACCCCTCACCTCGGAGGCTCTGCTGATTTTGTCAGGATGCAACAGACGACATTTCAGCAATCACGAGTCTCAATGCGTTCCATTTTCGGTATTCCTGGATTTCATTTCTAGCTTCAGAGGTTTGTGGGAATGACACAGGGAACCAGCAAAGTCAGGATGACTGAAATTTTCACCATGTTTTTAGATGGTTGGAGAAGGCTGGGATTAAAAAGCCAAAATGCAAATCCTTGCTTTGACATCTTCAGAGGCAGCAAAGGAAAAGAGGCAGGGTCTTTCTTGTGAGTGCTGTACCAAAAAAGAACTAATTTAAGCACTTGCACTTCTTCAATATGTTAACCATGTACACTTATACCCTTGAATCAAAGCATCTGGCATAAAACAAATTTGGCCAGCCGGATTGCTGAGCCAAAAGTAACAGTGAAAACTTGCTGAAAGTTTTGAGGCAGGAGGGAGATTCCCTCCCCCGCACAGCACTGCCTGTGGAAATATTTACGCGTATGAGGCATTCGCACTCTTGCTTTCTCTGAATTTGCTCTCTGTAATACCTTCAACTGAGTTGCTCGTACAGGTAGTCCTCTCTTAATGACCACAATAAGGACCAGCAACTTAAATGGGAAGTGCCACAGTCACTAAGTGGAAAATCACATCAGCACAATGGCCTTATGACCTCACTTCCCACTTGCTCATTAAGTGAAACATCACATGACTTACAGTTTTACTTGGCCTTATCCATTAACTTTGCACGTTGCATGCTGGTCTTGAAGCATGGCGATCAAGTGAATATGGGACCTTAAAATGGTCACAAATGGGTGCCAGTTACAAACTTCTGAATGGCAATTATGTGACCACAGGAGGCGGCAAAGGGTTGTCAACGCAAGGACTGGTTGTCTTATTTTTACACTGTTGTGACTTTGAACCGTCACTAATCAAGGCAGTCAATCAGCAAACGCCATGAGTCCTGGCTGGCTGGGATTGTGAAGGATCCCATCGGAAGAAATGAAAAAAACTGGAGGAAGGACAGGAAATCCTCAACGTACGACTGCAATTGAGCCCAACATTTCTGTTGCTAAGCGCGATAGATTTTAAGTGAGTTTTGCCCCATTTCACGGCCTTTCTTTGCCACAGTTGTTATGTGAATCACTGCAGCTGTTCATTTGGTAATGCAGTTCTAAAGTGAATCTGGCTTCCACATTGATTTTGCTTGTCAGAAGGTCACAAAAGGGGATCACTTGACACCAGGACACTGCAACCGTCATAAATATGAACCAGTTGCCAAGCATCTGAATTTTGATCATGTGACCATGGGGAACCTAGAATGGTTGTAAGCGTAAAAGAAAGGTCATAAGTCACTTTTTTGGTGCCGTTGTAACTTTGAATGGTCACTAAATGAACTGTTGTAAATCGAAGTCTACCTGTGTAGACTATGGAGGAAATTGAAGTACTAGTAATGGTGTTTAAAGCCCTACATGGCAGGGGTCTGGAGTACCTTAGGGAACACCTGCTGCCGGCATCAACTTCCCTTCGCCCTGTGCGTTCCCACAGAGAGGGCCTCCTCAGGGTGCCACCGGTCAGAGAATGTCGATTGGTGGCCCCCAGGGGGAGATCCTTCTCTGTGGGCGCTCCGGAGCTATGGAATCAGTTACCGGCTGAGCTCCGGATGGCGCCCGATCTTCGCTCCTTTCGCCGCGATCTCAAAACATACTTGTTCGAACAAGCCGGCCTGGCCTGATGGGGGATTGGTGGGGTTTTTTACTGTCATTTTATTGGGGGTTTAATATGTATTGTTTGTTTTTTAGTGGGCATGTATTTAATCATTTTTTAACTTTTGTAATTCTGTATTTTTATTCTTGCCCTGTTCACCGCCCTGAGTCCTTCGGGAGAAGGGCGGTATAGAAATATTATTAAATAAATAAATAAATAAGTAGCAATAGCATGTCAAATGATAGGAAGAAAACACCATTTAATGGATATTGCTCGGACATATGGCTATTTCTCCTGGAATATCTAGTTTGGGATAAAAACAGGAAACTATATTTGACTGAGACTGTGTTTTCCACATTCAAGAATGGAGAAAGTAATAGATTTTCAGGGTATTCCATTCTTATGAAAATCAGCAAACATTTCTTATTATGTCTGTGGCCAGATTACGATAAGAATATTATAATCACGAAAGAAAATAAAAATACAATTCAGAATATGATAAAAGAACAATGTAGTAAAAGAGAGACATTTTATGTGTAATAAAATTTGCATCCATCATTATTATGGGGGAATGGGGAAACACTAGAGCATTTTAGCAACATTTCTACAAGTAAAATAGAGTTTAGTATCTATATGCCAGAAGTGAAATTATCCATTAATACCCAATGGATCAGATATGCTTCTGCACAACATATTTTGATCGCTCCCCCCCATTTCTTTTCTTTTAAAAAAAGAATGGATTAATCTGTATTTTAGTGGAATCCTATGAATATGAAACAGAAATAAGATTCGTTGACTTCAATGGGATTAATTTTCAAGTAAATCAGTTTAGAACCACATTCTTAGTTCTTCATTGAAAAATGTAAGAGGTTTGTGACTTTCAAGTTCTGGCTGCCTGTGTTCAATAGAGAAAGAGAAATTTAAAGAAAAAGAAAGACTTCCTTACTCTCATATATTGACATAGAATATGGAGGATGCTCTTAATAGGGTAGTCTACCTAATAGATATGGAAGTGGTTAAAGAACTGAATTTGTCAGCTGGAAAACAGCTGACATTGTGCAACAGGGTAAGCTCCCGTTCCTTGCTCCAGCTCCTGCCGACTTAGCAATTCGAAAGCATGCAAATGCAAATAGATAAATAGGTAGCACATCGGTGGGAAGGTAACAGTGTTCCATGTGCCTTGGTCTATAGTCATGCCAGCCACGTGACCACGGAAGCCTTTGGACGATGCTGGATCCCTCAGCTAAGAAACAGAGTGAGCACCACCCCATAGAGTTGGATACAATTGGACAGCAAAAGTCTTTACCTTTACCTAATAGATTAGATCCAGGACCAAAATTATTGATATTTCATCCTGGAACACAAGCAATGGAACATCCAACCTTGTTCTAATTCCGTTGGTTATTCTGCAAGTTTGAATACCATCAAACCCATCTGAATGAATCTGACTTTACTGAGTAGGATTTTGAGCTAGCAAAAAAATGTATCAAAATGTCCACTGTAGGCCAGGCCAAGTTTGTTTATCTATCTATCTATCATCTATCTATCTATCTATCTATCTATCTATCTATCTATCTGTCTGTCTGTCTGTCTGTCTGTCTGTCTGTCTGTCTGTCTGTCTGTCTGTCTGTCCGTCCGTCCGTCCGTCCGTCCGTCCGTCCGTCCGTCCGTCCATCCATCCATCCATCCATCTATCTATCTATCTATCTATCTATCTATCTATCTATCTATCTATCTATCTATCTATCTATCTATCTATCTATCCTCTGTTCAACTATGGCTGATCCTCAGAAACTGCCTGGACAAATCTCTGCAGTTTTTTGGGGCAAGGTTTTTCAGAAGTGGTTTGTCATTGCTTCCTGACTAGGGCCAAGAGAGAGTGTCTGGCTCAAGATGAACCAGCTGGCTTTGCACCCAAAGCAGGACTAGAAGTGAGGGCCTCCTGGTTTTTTTAGCCTGATGCCTTTGTTGATCAGGATTATGGTGCTCAAGAATATTGTATTAAAATGGCTGAATTAAAAAGAGTAAATGAGTTGTAAAAATATGTAACTGTCCATAGCTCAGGAGAAGCATGACAGCAAACTACAAATGGAGGCAATTGGGTTTGCTAAATATGATTCTTTCTAAATATGCTATTAAAATGTACGGATCAAGAAACAACATTGTAGCAACTTCTGCTTTTTATCTACTTTCATGCAAACATACCCATATAAATACAGTATATGTTCCCCTACCACGTGGTTTTCAAACTGGGTTCCATGCACCTCAGTGAGAATTTAATAGGGTTCTATAAGAGACTTAAGGGGCATAAAACACACAATCATTGGAATGCAGCCAATTTTCCATCATGGCGGCTTTGCCTCTTGATTAGGGGTTCTAGGAATTTATTACTACTATTTTTTAATGAGCCTGTTCTGTGGCCTGAAAATATTTGAAAGCCCTTGATTTACACAGTTATTTTTTTTTTCTTTCTGACACACACTGTCACACAACAGTCATTTGTAATCTGAATGTTAGCCCGAAATGAGAGTTTGTAAAATAAAAGCTAATGAAGAGATGGGAACACGGAACATGACAGGAAAACTCAACGCAGCTAAAGATGAAATGCAATGACATGACAGTTCTTAATATGAAAGGAAAATAAACTGTAAATTCAGCCAATGTTCACTTGGTGCTTCTCCAGCCCTTTCCAGAAAAATTCTCTCTTTCAATCTAAACTAACCTGCTTGTTTGCTGCTGTTTATCCTTTAGACAGCCTGAGACAATTAGGATGCTACGTTAAAGAAACTATTGCAACTCCCTGGTTTAATACAAGAAGTTCTGTGCATTAGCTAGCACACAGAAATTATATATAGAAGACATAATGAGGAGAGGATGAGAGAAAGATGCATAAAATATATGCCGGCAAATCTTTAATTAATATGTTATCGGGCACCATGGCGGGAAGCCAGATCATTTATATCTGAAGAGGGAGATCTCAGAATTTTTCTGTAGCATCATTCATGCATACATATTTGTGTTGTATGTGAGAGTTTAGAAAGAATGCAGAGAAGAGGGCTGCCACAAAAAGAGGGAGACAAGCTATTCTCCAAAGCACCTGAAGGCAGGACAAGAAGCAATGGATGGAAACTAGTCAAGGAGAGAAGCACCCTAGAACTAAGGAGAAACTTCCTGACAGAACAATTAATCTGTGGAACAATCTGCCTCCAGAAGCTGTGAATGCTCCAACACTGGACGTTTTCAAGAAGAGACTGGACAGCCATTTATCTGAAATGGTATAGGGTTTCCTACCTGAGCAGGAGATTGGACTAGATGGCCTCCAAGGTCCATTCCAACTTGATGATGATGATGATGATGATGATGATGATGCAACAAAAAGTATTAGGGGACTGGAGGCTAAAACATATGAAGAACGGTTGCAGGAACCCTGTCTAGTTTAATGAAAAGAAGGACTAGATGTGACATGATAGCAATGTTCCAATATTTGAGGAGCCACCACAAAGAGGAGGGGGTCAACCTATTCTCCAAAGCATATGAAGGCAGGACAAGAAGGAATGGATGGAAACTAATCAAGGAGAGAACCAGCCTAGAATGACGGTGAGAACAGTTAATCAGTGGAATAGCTGGCCTCCAAAGTTGTGCGTGCTCCAGCACTTAAGGTTTTTAAGAAGATATTGGTCAACTATTTGTCTGAAATGGTATAAGGCAAGGGTATCAAACTTGCAACATCATGTGACGTGTCGCAAAGTATCGCAACTTTTTTGCCATTGCCGGCAATGGGGTGGGTGCGGTTTCATTATGATGCATCCGGCCCGCAGGCCGGCAGTTTGACACCCCTGGTATAGGGTCTCCCACTTCTTGTCTTGGACTAGAAGACCTCCAGGTTTCCTTCCAACTCTGTTATTCTGTTCTTCAAAATAAAGCTTATTTAAATGTGACAGTAACATCTCTTTGCTACTTGGAATGACACCATTTAAATTAGGTGGACAAAATTTATTCTATTTATTTTATTTTTATTTTTAAACTTTATATTGCCACCTATTTGCACATGGCGACTCAAGGTGGCAAAATGGCTCCAGATAAAGCTGAACTGCATTTTCAGGAATTCTTGCTGCCCTGAACATCGGTATTGGACCCATGAGTGATATCATTCAATAAAGTCCAAAGATTTACAGGATCCCCAGTATGTGGCAAATACCAGAAAAAAACAGTGTGGAGAAGTTTGTTTCTGCCTACCAAAATGCCTTTAGACCTAAACTGAGTCACTTTCTCCTCCATTTTTTCATGCTACCCAGTCAAAGACTTGACACAAACTGACATCATCCAACAATTTAAGCCTCACTGAGAAATTCTGAGGTCTAATACAGAAATAGCAATGACTATACTTTACTATTAATAATCAATAGCATATTGATTAGCATAGTTGATGTAGCGATCAATATTAAAGGGTCAGAGATATCTCAGAAAAATAAGTACTCACAAAAACCCATTGGAATAAAAGGGAAATAATGGGGGTGTCCCATTATGGTGTTTCACGAGAACGGTGCATCACGCGCTGTACAAAATGGAAAATAGTCAGACACAGAGTGACACGTTGGCCTACGGAAACAGACATATGTCCTCATGGGATAAATGGTGCAGACAGAAAAAAAAAGAAAGTCTGCCTAATTATAAGAAATGCACTCCATTTGTCAGACTGGAAGGCAGATAATCATACAGCAGGGTCTCCAAATAGATTTCCATAAAGATCAAGATCAATTTGTTGACATATGGAGAGCTCTCAGGAGCTGATTGATGACAGATCAAAGTCCCTTAAAAAACAAAGGCTGCCACCATTTCTGAATTTTTAGTGCCGTTTAACAACTCGTGCCCATCCTTTGAGGAACTATTCCATTCCACCTGGCACTCCAAATGTAGAAACTCAGTGGCGTAATGTTTCAACGCTGAATTGTTCCCGGACCAAGTGCCAAACGATGGTAACAGATGGGGGAAACGTACATTCTTAAGTACCACCTAAGCAATTTAGCATATGCGAAGCCTGGAATTCATATTCCATACCTAACTAATGGCACTGTTTGGTACTGATACCTGGAAGGCAAAATGTTCAGTGAGAAACTCAGGGCAAATTGGGGATATAAAAAGAAATGGCCTGTACAGAATATCAAAGCATCAGGAACTGAGCAGTCATCTTTGCTTCTCTTCTGACATGTAACAAGACGAAGAAAAGTCCACGTTTTGGGGAAGAGAGGATTGCTGGTTTGAAAGAGGGGTAAAAGAATCTACCTATGTTAGATTCTTGAAGGCCCCTCCATAATCAGAGGGGGAAGAATAAGACACCAACTATCTCCAGTTTATCACGCAGCTCTTGTAGCAGTTCCAAGAAGATTTCACAACCAATTTCTTCCGATTCAGGTGACCCTGAGGGCACAGATAAAACCCCACGTGGGCTCAACAGCTCTCAGAGAGAGCGCGAATGACTAGATGACTGCAAAGAAATACAATCCTTCCATTCCCACCATTCTTTCTATCAGAACCTATCCTGAAAACGTGGTTTTTCGATCTATCAGGCCTGGACTGAAAGGGGTTTTAGCTTTTTAAATGCTTTTTAAATGTTTTAATTGGCCTTAATTAATTTAATGTATTTTAATTCTATATTATTTTTATATTGTATTTTATTCTGCCCTGTAAACCGCCCTGAGTCCTTCGGGAATAGGGCGGTATAGAAATTTAATTAAATAAATAAATAAATCCTTCCATCCTCCCGCCATCAGAACTGATGAAGCTTCCTGAATGAGAACTGAAATGTTTTATTCTTCGTCCTCAAAGGGGGGGGGAGAAACAGTCCAGTTATCTTTTGAAGAAAAAAAAAGATCATGGAGACATCTGTTCTGAACCAGCCAACTACCGGCCTTGTAATAAGGCAAACCCCTGTTCAAGCAGTAGAGACTGGAGAGCGTCTGAGGTTGCAAAGCGTCTGCCAAGTTTAATTCACAAGCAAAACAACAGAACAAGAAACACAGGAACTTGAATCCTCAAGCGGAAGGGTTGCTTTCAGCAACCAGCCCCTCCCCAAACACTCCTTTTATTTAGAGTTCAGGGCGTGGTCTCCCTGTGCCTCCTCCCGAGGAGTCCCACAGCCTTTCTTTGTTTGTTCCTGCTCGACTGCCTCCTGCGTCGGGCGTCCTTGAACAGGGCCAGCTGTGGGTCATCATCCTCCGCACTATCGGGCTCACGCAGCTGAGAAGAGGGCCCCGGCTGAGGGCTCTGCGAAGCCTCCAAGCCATCATCAGCCGGTTCGTCTTCCACACCCTCCTCCTCCCCCTCATCTGAGTCATCCGATACATCTGAACCGGCTGCCGGACCCACCGGCTGGCCCTGAGTCATAACAACATCCAACAAGGTTTGCATGGGCAAACTGAGATACTACAGGTAGTCCTTAAGTTACAATAGTTTACTTAGCGACCGTTGAAAGTTACAACGGCACTGGAAAAAGCAAATTATGACCGTTTTTCACACTTACGCCCCTTGCAACATTCCCATGATCATGTGATCAAAATTCAGATGCTTGGCAACTGGTTGATATTTATGACAGCTGCAGTGTCCCAAGCAAAGTCAGTGGGGAAGCCAGATTTACACAGTGTCATTAATTTAAGAACTGCAGTGCTTCGCTTCACAACTGTGGCAAGAAAGGTCATGAAACGGGGCAAAATTTGCTTAACAAATGTTTCACAGAAATTTGGGACTCAGTTGTGGTCGTAATTCGAGGATTACCTGTACTTTCCACACAACGCTTATTATGCTCCTGTTATCGGAGGCATTTTTAAATTTCCCAAGAATCCTACTTTCTACCAATAAAGAAAAAAACAACAAAAAGATCATTTTCACAACAATCCACACTCTCAAGAGTTTCTCCCAAGAAAGTTGGAAAGTTAGATACCACTTTCTATGTGAAGTTTTGCCACTCTGGTCCGGTGGACCAAACAGTTAATGTTTTTGAAGTCTGAAGTCTTCAAGAGCCTCCAATTTTCAGTTGAGAATTTATGGCTCACTGAAATTGCTTTGATTTAATACCTATGGAATACATGATTGAGCTGTCTTAATGATCAAGGTAGCACTAATCGATGTGCAATTATCACAAATTGATGCTGTTTTACTCAAGAGCAAAAGTACCTTGCTGGATCACAGTGAAATTCCTCTAACCTCTTATTTTATTCTTTTAAATCATAGAATCCAGTATCAGATACAAGAAACCAGGAGCCAGAATAGAGTTCAAAAACACTACGGGTTTATTACATGCTACTATACACAAGATTCTGATCAGCTAACAATAAAGGAAAGTTGGTGCCAGATAAGAGTCAATGGATTTCAAGGGGGCCTGGACTTACGTCTCTTACGTGGGTGTAGTGATTCTAAGCTAATGATATATTTGACCCCACCCATGGGTTCAGCATCATCTCCTACATCCAGAGATATTTAATAGTTGTCAGGAATTAGACATAACTGAACCATAACTGGCCAACAAACTAGCTTTGCCCTGTAATCTTTAGCAGGAGAGAAATGTATATGAACTTTAAAAGACTGAGTTCAAATCCCAGCTCAACCATAGATAGTAATCTCTGTCAGTTATTTTACAGAGCTGATTTGAGGAGATTAAAAAGGAAGATCTATGGGATTATAATAAAGTAAGTCAAATGGTTTGTCGCTTCTCATTTAAATAAAGCATATATTCTATTTTTTAAGTAATAATGTAGATACCTTTTAAAATGAATATGTAACAGCCTCTAATTAAAAGACATCAATCTTTGCGAAGTTGCTTACACTAAAAATAGGACTAAAACTCCAGAATCATCTGGCTGTAGAATTTTACAATGAAAGTAATGGCACATCAGCAGATAGTCTCCAGGAAATATTCAACACATAGAGGGGAAGGAAGGAAGGAAGGAAGGAAGGAAGGAAGGAAGGAAGGAAGGAAGGAAGGAAGGAAGGAAGGAAGGAAGGAAGGAAGGATTGAAATGTCTCTCTATGTTCATGTCCCTTTAGAAAATGGTCTTAAAGCACAAAAGGAATCCTAAGTAATCAACCTAGGCAATACTTTAAAGAAAAAACCCCAGAAAGAAGTATTTTAGCACAAAATTGATTAGAAAATAGTTTTATTGCAAGGGAAGGTGCATACAGATAGATAGATGCAAAGATTTAGGAAAACTGGAGGTTCGTGGATAAAAAAGCTCTCTTTTTCTCATCCCTTGTTATTTTACTATGATTTTCCTTTGAAGAACACTCCATGGCTAAACCCACTTGATCAACTCTATGGACAGGTCCACCTGCTTCATCTAAATCTTTTTTTTATAAGCTGGGGAGGCGGGCTGTATGCATTAACAAAGAATTTCAAGCCATCCCTAGATTCCTATTACAGGAAGCAGATACAGAAGTCTCCTAAATCTGTTCCATACCAATGGGCAATGAAGGTCCTGCATGAATGACCAGCGAGCTGTAGGACTTGCTACGTGTTTTTTGTAAATATTTGCACAACACTAACGCTGAAATAGATTTAAAACTAGTAAATCCATCACACCAAAGAGTTTTCGATGGACAAGGCATGAGAACTGACAGTTCTCTCCAGGGATGGGTAGATGAGGTTTTCTAGCAGAGAGAGTCCCAACTTGCAAACAATAATTACCCAAATAGCAAGTTACAGGTAGTCCTCAACCTACGATCACAAATGGGAGCAGAACTTCTGTTGTTAGGTGATGCGATTATTAAGTGAGCCGTGCTCAATTTCACGACCATTTTTCCTGTAGGAAGATCCCTGGAAAAGTCACATATGGCAATCATGTGAGCCCAGGACACCACAACCATACATGCTGGTTGTCAAGCACCTAAATTTTGACGGTGTGGCTGTGGGGTTGCTGAGACAGTCATAAGTGCAAGGAATAATTGTCAGTTTTTCAGCACCGTCATAACTTTGAACGATCATTAGATGAATGATTGCAAATTAAGGACTACTTGGCACTGATCAGTAGCAGGAACTGAATGGGTACAGTGGCAGAGACCCTACCACAGCGGTGGCAAACCTGTGGCATGCATGCCAGAGGTGGCACTCGGAACCCTCTCTATCAGCACATGTGCCATTCCCCCAGCCCTGCTTCTCCCCGCGGCGAGAGGAGAGAAGCCTGCGCAGATTAGGATATGGCAGCTGGGCAGCTGGGACAACACTCCACCCTCGCGCCTCGTCATGCACAGATGCTGCTGCGGGGTGCAGGCGGAAGGCGTGGCCACCATGGTGCTGCAGGACCACCTGGGTGATCTGCTGCTACAGGCCATGGAGGCAGTGGGTGGCCCTGCTGACGGGCCGGGTGGGGGCGAAGGAGGGGTGGGGTGGCAGTTTTGGGGCACTCAGTCTCTAAAAGGTTCTTCATCACTGCCCTACCATATCCAAAGGAGGTATAATGGTATTTATGAAAGACCTTGGAAGATGGGCTGAAGAGAGGCTGCCTAGGAAATTATCAGATAAGAGACAGCACATCCCACAGCTGCTTAAAGGGTAGGGCAAGAGGCTGAGTTCTCAGGCTGTAAAGGACAGCGGGAAATCTGTACTTTCAGACTTGTAAACATTGCAGAATAATATTAGCAGGTTTAGTCTATCCAGTTTCAAAAGAACAAAACATGTCAGGCACATTTCAACCACAGACGTCCGCCACTGGCACTGTTAGTAATTTCTAGTTTGTTGCTTTCACTATTGGAAATTTTCAGAACCGGGAAAAGGCCCTTGTTTCTCAGAGTTCAGTAGGAGACTTGCCTCAATCAATAGACTTCATTTAGCCTCGCAAGTTGGAAACCTTCCTGCATTAAAACCATCAAGCAGAACTGTATCACAAATAGATGATACATGATACCTTGTTTATACCAAAGGTTGGGATAATCTGACCATCAGAGGCTGGGATAAATCCCTCATCATTAATCACAGTGATTCAGACAATCCACTGCTGTTCTTCCTTTTCAGTATATAACATTTCCCCAGGTTTAGTTTTTCATGCTCCAATATTTCTTTTCTTTCTTTTTTTATTTTATTTTTTACCTATTACGGGTTGTAAGATTGTGGACTATATGAAAACTACGAAATAGCATTCACCTCTTACCCAAGACAATGTATCTACTGAGAGTTCAAGGAAGACTTCAAAGCCTCACGAGAAGGCCGCACGTGATTTGGACAAGGGTTTGTGTGCGGCCTTGGGAAGAAAGCCTGATCCAGCCGGCAGATGTTTTGTGTGTGTGGGGGGGGTCAGAATTGGCATGCCTTTTCAACATCAGGAGGAAAAAGATGGTGAAGAGCTATCTGTAGGAGAAGATCAGGTAGAGTGGGGGTGGGGGGCGGAGTTAAACATGTCATCAGTTTAGAGTCCTTATGTTGCCACAAATGATCCAAGTCCAACCCACCCTTGAATTCTGTTGACCCTTATCTAGCACCAATTTAATGCTGACCATTAGTTGACTAGATCAGGGCTTTTCAACCTTTTCACCCATTGTACCACTTTTAGGATATGGCAACATCCAAGTACCACCAGTCGCCTAGCAAGCTGTCAAAAACTTGATGACCAAAAAAAAGGGAAAGAAGTGATGAAGTACAGGTAGTCCTCGACTTACAACAGTTTGCTTAGTCACTGTTCGAAGTTACAATGGCACTGAAAAAAGTGCCCCCCAAGCCACAGCCGAGCAAGACACCTGCCTGCCTGCCCGGTGGCACTCTTCCTCCTGTCCGAGGTTATCATTGTTGTGAGCATTTCTGTTGAGCATTGGCAGGTGGGGTGGGAGGGGGGTGTTTGGTTTTTATTCCCCCCACCTCTGCTGGGTGGTTGCAGCAGGTTTTGGTCACTTCACATGACCCTGGGACACTGTGACCGTCATAAATATGAATCAGTTGACAAGCATCTGAATGTAAATCACAAGACCCTGGGGATGCTGCAACGTTCCAGCTGATTGGCGCTTCTTCTGGGCACCTGACAGCCCTACAGCTCCAGCCATCTCTCGCTCAGTCTTGTGTGGTGCTGCCATTCCCCTCCCCCACTACCACTTTTCTAGGATGGTCGTGTACCACCTGCCAGGTGCCAATGTACCACAGGTGGTACCTGCACCACTGGTTGAAAAGCCCTGGACTAGATTCTTGATAAATCTCCTGTGCTGTAACTTAATACTCAGTCTCAATCTCTTGTGCCTGACACTATCGGAGGTGAATAGTGAAGGATAGCCAAAATTCAAAGTGTGGGGGGGGGAATATGCAAGTAGGACAGTTAACGTTCCCTTACAGTTGTAAGTTTGAGTAGGTGCCAAGTACCCGAATATCACCAGAGTTGCTACAATGTCCATAGACTGGGTATACCTACCATTTGTACAACACTGCTATAAATTTGAACAGTTGCTGAATGGCCAGTAACCAAGAACTACCTGTATTTGGATGTTTTGATACATCATGGCTTGAAAAATTAATACAATATTTAAGCACTGGAATAGAAAAGAGCCAGCTAAACCCAAGGACAAAAATGCCATACATTAATTTATTGGTTGGACTCTAGATTTAAGGTTATTCAATTGCTGTTACTAGTGCTAATTATTGATACGATATTTGGTATTATTTAAATTTCTTAAGGATCCTAACCTCTGCCTTCTTTACAAGAACAAGGGGTGACCCACAAAGGAATTTATTTCAGCAATAGAAATGGGAGCTGAGATAAAGGGGCTTTGTTCTAGAATACCTAGAACAATCAGGTACTATCCAGATGTTTTGATCTTTAGCATGCATCAGTCCCATTTTCAGGGCTAGTGTAAAGAGATAGTGGGTGCTGGAATTAAAACCATCTGGAAACTACTGAGTTGTCTAACTCTGTGGTTGGCTGTTGGCTGTGACCCTTCTTGTTTGTCCCTTATCTTTTCCTCCAGCCATCTTTTTTATCTTCATCCAAGCTCTCTGATCTTCTCCCTTCAGATTCACATTTTAACCTCTCCTCTTCTGGTTACTGTGCTGTCACCAACTATTAATCCCCAATGTGATGTTTGACTTCTGTGGTATCCTTGAGCTCTTCCTGTCATCTTGTCCTTTCTCCCTTGTTCAGATATGACAGCCTAACTTTGTAACTTTGTACTATGTTGTTGTTGTTTTTTTTACAATGATTCACAGGACATGTAGGAGTTCACAGTTTACCACTCTTAATGTCAGGCTACAAAAACCAAGAAATAGATGTTGTGACTTTTCTAAGCAGATTTTTTTTTATTGTTCCTCACGTATAGACAGAGTCTTGCCACTCTAAAGCATACTAACATCACTATCAGGCACATACTCTGGAAATTATTTGGGAGAAGCCATCTCCACCCTCTTTCTCTCACACAACTATCTGAAGTGAATTATCTCTTCCTGGGCTGGAATGCACCCCCTGGGAATCCAGACTATATTCCATCATTTCTAACCATTACATCTGGCCAATCTTTTTCAACGCTTTTGCCCAGGTTCGCCTGGTGCGCCAGTTGCAACCCTATCTGGACCGAGATGCCCTACGCACAGTCACTCATGCGCTCGTGACCTCCCGTTTAGACTACTGCAACGCTCTCTACA
Organism: Vipera berus; assembly: GCF_964194415.1. Classification (NCBI taxonomy): domain Eukaryota; kingdom Metazoa; phylum Chordata; class Lepidosauria; order Squamata; family Viperidae; genus Vipera; species Vipera berus. The sequence goes on from NC_138204.1 coordinate 11,664,678, forward strand.
TGGGGCTGCCCTTGAGGACCACTCGGAGGCTTTAGCTGGTGCAGAATGCGGCCGCGCGAGTTGTGATGGGGGTCTCCCGATACTCCCATGTAACACCTCTACTCCACGAGCTGCATTGGCTTCCGGTTGCCCTATAAAGCCCTAAATGGCTTGGGTCCGGGATATCTGAGGGAACACCTGCTGCCGGCATCAAGTTCCCTTCGTCCAGTGAGCTCCCACAGGGAGGGTCTTCTCAGGGTGCCACCGGTAAGAGATTGCCGGCGGATGACACCCAGGGATAGGGCCTTCTCAGTGGGGGCGCCTGCCCTTTGGAACCAGCTGCCAGTGGAGCTGAGGACTGCCCCCGACCTCCGTTCATTCCGCCGGGGCCTGAAGACCTGGCTCTTCGAGCTCTCTGGCCCAGGCTGAGGATTAATCTTATTTTAACTGGGGTTTTATTTATACAGGGACAAATATAATTTTTTTAAACTTGTTTTTAACTTTTGTATCTTGGTTTTTAGTTACCCTGTAAACCGCCCTGAGTCCTTCGGGAAAGGGCGGTATATAAATGTAATAAAATAAATAAATAAACGTGAAAGTAAAGAGTACCTCATTCAAGGATCTACCAACAAGCCAACAGTAAACAACAATCTAATCAAAGAATTACTAAAACCACTCCCACCAATACTGACGGGCAAGCCACTAGATAGAATATAAAATGAGACCAATCCCCACTTCCTACTTAGCACTGATGATATCTAGTTGGGTAATGGAACATCTGCAATGAAACATCTGCAAGAAAACAACCAGACTTAAAGAGAATAACTAGCACTTTATATTCTGTCTAGAAACAAACTGATAATCAGTTCAGTACATTTAAAAGAGATAGAATGGTTTGGAAATCACTTCCTTACATTCTCTAAGGTAAATTTATTAAATCATGGAAAGAAAGAAAGAAAGAAAGAAAGAAAGAAAGAAAGAAAGAAAGAAAGAAAGAAAGAAAGAAAGAAAGAAAGAAAGAAAGAAAGAAAGAAAGAAAGAAAAGAGAGAGAGAAAGAAGTGAGCACATCTCTTAATACCTTTTTTTACTGGACATCCATTTGTTTCTGCTGTGGCTTTACTGTAGTTCATGATTTCAAGAATAAAACTTACACACTGTTTAACAACCATCATTAAATTCAGCTTGCTATGTTTTTTAAAAAATGATCCCCCCCCCCCTTCAGATCAGTTTTGACTCCTGAGGACTGCCTGGACAAGTCCTTGAAGTTTTCTTGGCAACATTTTAAGAAGTGGTTTGCCTTTGGCTTCTTCCTAAGGCCGAAAGAGAATCACCACAGCTGGCTTCATGCCTTGGGCAGGATTAGAACTTAGTCTCCTGGTTTCTATCCATATCTTAAACAGGATTGGCTGTATTTGCTATGCTGTAAACGTTTTGAAAGTTTTCTGAGCTTATGTAATGCATCTTTGGGTATACTTTTCCCTAAGGGATGCGTTTTGCCTACAATGCTTCCTTTAAAATACACATTTGTAGCATTGGTTTTTATTTGTACGGAGAACTTTTTCACAAAACTATGGAGAATAAGTTCAGCATGATCACCTCTCTCAGTAGAATTGGGAGGCTGTACTTTGTACAACACACTTATTAACCCTTAACAAATCATTCAGATTACAGAAGGTCAATTAACATGACTTAATATATTGGTTAGCAGTTAAGACCAATCAAACTTGCTGTAAGTTGATTCTAAACCAAAATGTAAAAGATCAGTACCGCTAGTTTTTATTTTATTTTGCATATGGCTAAATAAATATAAATATATTTATAATAAATAAATATGCCAGACAGACAGACAAATGTAGACACTACAGTATAGGACATAATATACTAAGATAAAACCATAATAAAATCACCATAATGTGGAGCTATAGCAGGGGTCTTCTTCAAACGTGGCCCTTTTATGACTTGTGGACTTCAACTCTCAGAATTCCTCAGCCAGGCATCTGGCTGAGGAATTCTGGGAGTTGAAGTCCACAAGTCATAAAAGGGCCACGTTTGAAGACACCTGAGCTATAGAATTGCAAAGGGACGGATGTTATAATTTGATATCTCAGGAAGCTAATCACCTAACTGCTTCTGGTGTGGCTGTGTTGAGATCCTCCCAGGTGCCTTGAAATTTCCTGAGCGGACATTCTTGAACTAGAATTTATCCAGTTATAATTTATCCAGTGCAGCACAGGTGCATTGTGGGCTCTCAGCCATTCCCCACTTAAAGAGCTTTGCCTTAGTTTTGACATGGCCTGTCCTGATACCATTCAGGTGGCTCCATATTTTTCGGAGCTACTGCATTCCTGGAAGTGGTTTTGTTGGATCTGCGTGATCTGCTTGGTTCTGCTTATTAAGTCGTCCATCTTCATTGCCATTGTTCAACCAGTAAGACAACTAGCAAGACAATATTTGAAGTTAACAATACTATTGGAATGGATCAGTCCATTTCTTTTCAATCACGGTGGGGGGGGGGACAAAATTACTGAGTCTGGCTAGAATCTGTGTATTTGAAGCCAGCAACTCTTCTTGTTGTTGTTAGTTGCGAAGTCGTGTCCGACCCATCGCGACCCCATGGCAACGTTCTTCCAGGCCTTCCTGTCCTCTACCATCTTCTGGAGTCCATTTAAGCTCACACCTACTGCTTTAGTGACTGCATCCAGCCACCTCATTCTCTGTCATCCCCTTCTTCTCTTGCCCTCAATCTTTCCCAGCATTAGGCTCCTCTCCAGTGAGTCCTTCCTTCTGATTAGGTGGCCAAAGTATTTGAGTTTTAGCTTCAGGATCTGGCCTTCTAAAGAGCAGTCAGGGTTGATCTCCTCTAGGACTGACCGGTTTGATCGCCTTGCAGTCCAAGGGACTCGCAGGAGTCTTCTCCAGCACCAGAGTTCAAAGGCCTCAATTCTTTGGTGCTCAACCTTTCTTATGGTCCAACTTTCACAGCCATACATTGCAACTGGGAAGACCATAGCCTTGACTATACCCAGCAAATCTTACCTGTTTGAAATGCACATGGACATTTGCAGCAAGGCATTTCGCCTATGGGGCAGGGGCCACCCATATTTAAAAAGCCATTAAAAATTAATGAATGTGTTGTCCATCCCAATGTACCTCAATGACAGCATTATGAAAAACGGTGAAACTCTATGCCAGGTTGCTTGCTAATAATGTAAAGCATTATGTTGCATTAAGAATATTATTTTAATCATACATCTATCGAAAGCTGGGCCTCATAGCTTTGATGTGTACACAGAATTCTGTGTGTCTCCCATATGCTTTATTATTAAGGGTAACACAAAGGTGGGATGATATATGAAAAGCATTTCAGATATTAAGGCTTTGATCTAGTTAAAGAGGCATCCATAACCTGATTAGAACTCTGAGAATTGCTTCATTCAGAAGACTGAAGACTGCTTGCTACATCGGAGTAAAAGGCTCAGAACAACAGAGTTGAAAGGGACTTTGGAGGTCTTCCAGTCCAACCCCCTGCTCAAGCATGAAACCCTATACCATTCAGACAAATGGTTGTCCAATCTGTTCTTAAACATCTCCAGTGTTGGAGCACCCACAAATTCTGGAGGCACATTGTTCCACTGATTAATTGTCTTACTGTCAGGTAATTTCTCCTTAGTTCCAGGTTGCTTCTCTCCTTGATTAGTTTCCATCCATTGTTTCTTCTCCTGCCCTCTGGTGTTTCGGAAAATAAGCTGACCCCCTCTTCTTTGTGGTAGCCCCTTAAATATTGGCCTAAAGTGAAAAGGTTTTTAAAAACCCAGCTGAAGGTTCAGGACTGGGGCGACGGCGTGCGTGCCCACAGAGAGGGCTCTGCGTGCCACCTGTGGCATCCGTGCCATAGGTTCGCCACCACGGCCCTAAACCATTTCAGACAAATGGTTGTCCAACCTCTTCTTAAAAACTTCCAGTGTTGGAGCATTCACAACTTCTAAAGGTGAGCCATTCCACTGATTAATTGTTCTAACTGTCAGGAAGTTTCTCCTTAGTTCTAGGTTGCTTCTCTCTTTGGTTAGTTTCCATCCGTTGCTTCTTGTCCTGCCTTCAGGCGCTTTGGAGAATAGCTTGACTCCCTCTTCTTTGTGGCAGCCCCTGAGATATTGGAACACTGCTATCATGTCCCCCCTCGTCCTTCTCTTCATTAAACTAGACTTATCCAATTCCTGCAACCGTTCTTCATTTGTTTTAGCCTCCAGTCCCCTAATCATCTTTGTTGCTCTTCTCTGCACTCTTTCTAGAGTCTCAACATCTTTTTTATGTATTGTGGCTACCAAAACTGGATTTAATATTCCAAGTGTGGTCTTACTAAGCCATTATAAAGTGGTATTAACACTTCACATGCTCTTCATTCTATCCCTCTATTAATGCAGCCAAAGACTGTGTTGGCCATAAAAAAACTATCACAGCCTTCTTTGCTCTGCATGCAATTTTTCTTTACAGGTAAATAAATGGATTGGCCAGAATGAGATGAGAAAGAACAGAA